>NC_054548.1:29767773-30067773 GCF_017654505.1 Polyodon spathula
ACATGATGATTAAAAACAACCCCTAGTAAAACATACTTACTTGTTTATCCTGTTGTCAAGCGATGTAAAACAATATTTAGTCTGCATTCCCACAATTGAATTACCAGTCTATTCACCAGACCTTAGCTTTCCAGGTTGTTTATGTTCAGTAAAGGTAGTTTTAATTGCAGCCTGTTCAGTCCTTGGCCTCTCTCAGGTAGTTTCAATTGCAGATATATAACAAGCTTCACCTCTTTCAAGCCCTGCCATTCTGTCCCTCTGGCACAGTTACCATCATTATCATGTCATCTTCAGATGTCAATGTGGCTCAGGGAAGCAAAACAAACTTGTACAAGGGGAAAACAGAAACTATATTTTTTGCTTATAAATTATGTTTTTGTGACTGAAACAAGCATTTTGCAATTCTAAAGGCTTCATTGCTAACAACATTAAATGCAGTTCTGCAATTCTTTTTATTTTTTATAATGTAAGTGTGTCCTGCAGTCCCGATATCTATCCCAGCTACTGGAATTCATCACATTGTTATTGAGATGAATTGTTCTTTGTTTCAGTTGCACAGGATCATTTGCTTGGTATGTAACAGGTCTTCTGCACAGGGGTACTTCTTTCTCCAGTTTTACAGCTGGGTGGGGCTGACTTGCTCTAAGGGGGCTTCAAGTCAGAGCAGGGATTTGAAATCTGAGTGTACTTAGTCCTACAAACTGGGCTATGTGGCTTCTGTTGTAGTGTTAGCAGAGTTGGGAGCACCTTAAGTAATGCCATGAAATCTTCCCATGTAGCTCTATCAGTGCACATCTATCCTGACCTGACCATTCTCCTCCCAATGAAGTCTTTCCCATGTAGCTCTATCAGTGCACATCTATCCTAACCTGACCATTCTCCTCCCAATGAAGTCTTTCCTATGTAGCTCTATCAGTGCACATCTATCCTGACCTGACCATTCCCCTCCCATTCTGAGGCCTCTCTCAAGAAGAGAATGACAACAGTGACAAATTGTGTGCATGTTTTTTTTATGCAGATTATTTTCCTCTATGGCCAAGTTGTGACTCTTAATCTCATTTTGTTTGTGACCCACTCTGCATTTGAACCCTGTCCTTCAGTAGTTAAGTTGATGCAAGGTTAGTTAGTAAGAGTTAAAGATGTATAGTTTTGCAGAGATTTATTTAATTTAAAAAAAAAAGCTTTAACTGCCTTTAGATTAATACAGTGAATACTGAAAGTTGGCAGAAAAAAATACAGTCAATATGTTACTTCAACTTAATAAATACTAGTTTTTGTTATAAAATTAACTAACAAAAGAGAACTTTTAATGTTTCAAACCATATGGATATACAGGTCCTATTATAGGAAAATTGCACTGACTGCACTTTAATAATTAAGGGATAACAGGTTAAGACGAGCATATGTTAATAAAAAAAAAAAAAAATCTGGGCCATGGTAAAAATTGTAACAACATCAGTCTTGTTTATTTTACAACAAAATTATGTTGCATCTTTAATTTCAGCAATATCGCTGGCCTGATTGCTTAAAAAAAATAGAACGATATCGTAAGAATTATTTATATATTTTAATGGTTGTATTACTGCCCTCAAGCAGACAAAAAAAAACTAAAACAAAAGCAACAGCAACATTAAACCAACCTTTGGTTAAGATGTATTTGCTGTGACACCTCTTAAGATTACCCAGCGGCAAAGAAAATGAGATCTCTCATCACAGGTACACAGGGGACACTATTAAATGACAAGGCCTCTCATCATGAGCACTGAAAATGTTAAGCTTTATGAATAGCAGTATAAATACATGTCTTCCATGTCATATATCCTCTTCCTCTCACTATTCCTGAGTCTTGTACATACATACAAATATTTCAACAGCAGACTGCTTTGGGGGGGTTTCTGCAGCTGCTGTTTTCTCAATGTTGTCTTGAGGCGATTTCCTGTTGCCATAGCGGATGGCCTGCCAGTGCCTGCCTAGGCCTTTCAAGTGTCAACACTCTGAAGTCTGTAGCACTGGTCAAATGCGTGTTAATGAGATATAGCAGCTGGGAAGGGGTGAACCACTATGATGTATAAAAAGAATGCCGCTGGTACAGGAAGCAATGTCTTTTGAATCTTTTCAGTGCATTTAAGAGCTTTTAAATCAACAAGGTTATGCTGTAGTCACTATTAAACTACACAAGAAAGTTCCCATGCAACCTAGTTTTAATCCAAAAGACTAACCTTTAAGTATTTCTGGGAGTTTCTTTTTTTATAGTCAAAAATGGATACATCAGCTAATACTGAATTGTTTATTACAGTTGTTACATGTTTCTATCTGGTAATATTTACTTTCACAGTGTTTACTTGTTAAGATGCAGACAACTGAATTTTACCTTACACATTAAATGGGAGCACAACAATATAAAATAGATGTTTTAATTAACATGCAATTATATATGTTTTTTTTTTAATGCTGGGTTAGAAAACTGCTAATTAGGGAGCATTGTGATGTAGGAAAATGTATGTTATCAGAATATATTTTCTGCACATATCTACGTAAGTACATGAAGATTATTAAGCTATATAATTTTTTGTTATAGTGTTCTGTTTCTATTCACAAAAGAAAAGCACAATTGATCCATTAATGTGTTAGGGGTTAACAACTAACTGACCTCTGCTCGACACTGCAGAGCTTCAGTTAAATGAATATGAGGCTTTTCCACTAGGTAGCTCAGTGGCATAGTTTTTTCACTGGAGCAATGACTCTACTCCGAGGCTCTCCCGGATTGCCAAGCTCCTCACCCCATCACCCTATCATGGAGAGTGACTCTAGCAACCCTGCAGAGAAACCTCATTTCAGCCACTTGTACCCATGATCTCATTCTTTTGGTCAATACCTAAAGTTCATTACCATAGGTGAGGATGGGGAAGTAGATCAAACTGTAAATTGAGACCTTTGTACGAAAAGTCAGCTCCCGCTTCACAACCACAGACCGATACAGTGCCCGCAGCACCGCAGACACTCCACTGATCTGCCGGTCGACCTCACGCTCCCTCCTACCATCACTCGTGAATGAGACCCCGAGGTACTTGAACTCCTCCACTAAGGGCAGCTGCTCCCCCCTACACCTGGAGAGAGCAATCCACTCTTTTCCAGGAGAGAACCATGACCTCAGATTTGGAGGTGCTGATCCTCATCCCAGCCGCTTCACAGCAGTGAACTGCTCAAGTGCGTGTCAGAGATTACAGTCAGATGAGGCAAGAAGTACAACATCATCTGCAAACAACAGTGACACCACTTCCAAACACCCAAACTGGATACTCTCTTCACCTTGGCTGCACCTTGATATCCTGTCCATGAAAATCAAGAACAGGAGTGAGGATAAGACGTACCCTTGGAGTCCAACGCCCACACCGAACAATTTCAACTTAATGCCAAGGATATGAACACAGCTCTTGCTCCGGGAATGGAAGGACTGGATAGCATGCAGAACTGGCAGCGGCACCTCATACTCCCGTAAAACCTCCACAGAGGAACATGGTCGTATGCCTTCTCCAGGTCCACAAAACAAAGATATACTGATTAGCATATTCCCATGACCCCTCAAATATCCATGAGAGGACAAAAAGCAGGTCCATTGTTCCATGGCCAGGACAGAATCCACATTGTTCCTCCTGAATCATTGGTTCGACTAATGGATGAAGTCTCCTCTCCTCTACCCTTTACCTTAGCATAGACCTTACTTGAGCAGGCTGAGGAGTGTGATCCCCCTATAGTTGGAATACACCCTCTTATCCCCTTTTTTTAAATATGGGGACCACCACCACAGGTCTCCTGGGTCTATCCAGCCGACTTCCTGTACGTCGAATCCAACTCACCACTAAGTGGTGATCAGTTGACAGCTCCGCCCCTCTCTTCACCTGAGTGTCCAGAACATATGGCCGTAGGTCGGCTGGTACAACTGCAAAGTCAATCACTGACCTTTGGCCCAAGGTGCTCTGGTACCAAGTACGCTTATGAGCATCCTTGTGTTTGAACATGGTGTTCGTTATAGAAACCCACTGCCTCCAAGAAGGCCGAATACTTCAAACTGGTGTTTGGCGCATAGACACAAACAACAGTCAAAGTTTTCCTCTCTGAAACTTGAAATCTCATTGAGTTGACCTTCTCGTCTACCAGAACAAACTCCAACTGTGCAGCACCCAGCCGGGAATTTGTGCATATCCCCACACCCACCCGGGGCCGCTCACCAGGGGCCACCAGAGTAGGAGAAAGACCACCCTCAATGGAGAAGTTTGGTTCCAGAACCAATGCTATGAGTAGAGAAGAGACCAACTATATCTGGTCGGTACCTTTCCCTCTCCTCCATCCGCTCCGGCTCCATCTCCGCCAGTGAAATGATGTTCCACATCCCAATAGCCAGTTTCCATTGCCAAGGCCTAGTCCATCTAGATCCGTCCCTCTCACTGCCATACTGGCATCATATCAGACCCTCACCCTTCACCTTCCAGGTGTTGAACCCACAAGGCAGCTCTACGTCGCCATTTTGGGCTGAGCCCGACCGGGTTACGTGGGTGGCCCGGCCCCCAGGCGCTCGCCGGTAAACCCCCCTGAGGACTGGCTCCAGAGGTGGGTCCCGGTATCCCTGTTCCGGGCGAGGGTCTCTGAATTTTATAAGAAACTCTCATGATAGTCTTGGGGTGGATCATTTTTAGTCAGGTACCTCACCTGAGACCAGAGACCCTACCAGGAGTGCTCACATAGCTCTCAAGCTATCCGGTACACACAAACCTCCCCATCACGACAAGGTCACAATCTTCAGAGGTGTCCATAGATACCAGATCATTGTATATCATAATCAAACTTCATATGCTGTAGTACCCTCTATGATATCGTATTTGTTTACCTTTAATAGTGTGGGGTATCAATTAATTCCAACAAGTTACATAAGCACTTTAAACATACCCTTTGCAGAGAACATTTGTCATTCTGAAACTCAATAGTTTGTTTATAGAAATAAATGTAACATGCCTCAAAACCAGTCAGTCAAACTCCCAACCCTGTTTGAGTTCTTTCCACACCAACCAATCCACTTCCCTCCTGCATGAATGACGTCCCGCCTCCAACAAGAAGTTTCGAGTGAGACTCAATACTACATGGACTGTTCAACGATTATACATGCCCAGATAAATTATAATAAGAAAGACTAAGACCCAAATAAATAAATATGTTAGCAATAATAATAATAATAATAATAATAATAATAATAATAATAATAATAATAACAACATTTTCTCTACATGGATGTCATTTTTCTATTCTAATTATGTTAGGGACTATTTTTCTCAGCAGAATGCAAAATATCAGAAGTTCAAGGTAAATATACCTTCTAAAGTTGTTTTTTTTTTAAAGAAAAAATAAATTGTTTTCTAATAGTGATAGAGCCCTCTTGATGCGGGCTCTACTGTGTGGTAGATGACGTTGACTTTTGTTAGCATCCTTGCCTACAACTCTGGTCGTATCCAGTCACAGTCATCTACCACACGGTAGAGCCTGCATCGATGGGCTCTATCGTTTAATTATAACTTCTGGCAAACCTGGGGCCAGACTTCCCAGATGCTTATGAATGTATTAAATAGGGGGTTACTATGGCAACAGAACAGCTGTGCTGGCTGACCATATCATACACTGCTCTGACTGAGCATATCCATAGCTTGTAAGCAGGTGTGCCCTATCATTCTGGCTGTGGTTTTATTTAGCAAGGACACTCATTTCATTGTATTACCTCTGGCTTAGCTATTAACAAGCATCTGTTTGGATAGCATTGAGGAATGCTGTCACACATGGAAAGCAGAGTTATAAAATGTTTTTTTTTTTTTTTTTTTGTGGCAACAATGCAAAAGAAAATCAAGAATAAAATATAAAACAATCAAACCACATCGGACTGGACCCAAAAACGACTATGTGATCTACAACGCTTCAATTCTAATTAATAAAACAAATTGCAAAAAAGTGTTCAGGCATTTCCAGTTAATACTATTTGTGGTCAGCTAGAATGTACTGTATTCATGTTTTCACAGTTTGCATATGACAAATGGAAATAATATTGTAACCTAGGCACCAGACCAGCTAATTCTTCCTGTATCTGTAATGGTTCTTTAACAATTATCAAATCACACCTATGCCCAAAAAAATTTATAAGTGTTATTTAGCACAGAACTTTTAAGAAATAAAACTAAATAAAACTAAACAAAACTGTTGAAGGAAAATAATAATAATGAAAATCTTACCTCTATGCATGCCATATCATAGTAAATCTACATTTGCCTCTTATTGGTTATTCTTTTTAACATACACAAGCCTTTGGAACTCTCTGTATTTTCTCCACCCCTCTCAGTAAGCACATTTGTGTTTCGAAAATGTTCCAAAAAAAGTCTACTAAGTGTGCTTTGTGAGCCTGTTCAATTATTCTTCTGAGTGGGTTCTCTTGCATGCAACTACCACTGTCTGTTTTCCTTTTAAAAAAAGATTTGGTTCAAACTTCCCACTGTACTGTACTTAAATACCTCTTAGTATTTAAATCTGTGTACTTGAAGCTCAGGGCTAATATATAATATATAGTGCATGCAGTTAGCAAAGAAGACATAGATGTATAGTGACATAGAGGAGGGGAAGAAGGGGGAGAACAAGTTACTGTTCACTTCATAGCTCGGAAGCTATATTCACTATTCAATCGCTGCCAGCAAGTAAATGATTTCCCAGTGTCTGGCACACAGCTGCTGAAAAGTGTTACTTTTCTGGTGAGTTTGGGCTTCCTGTGAATGATAAAATGGGTGCTTCATATTTTAAGCTGCAGTTTTCACTTGTCAGACATGAGATACTTATGATGCCAGTGTCAGTGGTTATAAAGACAATAAAAAGAAAGACACCATATGGTAAGAAATAACAGAACAATTGGAAATTGGCGTTATGTCTATCTCTCTTTACTTCACCTCAATTTTAGTCAAAGTGAAAGGAAGTGCCACACTGGTTTTGCATTTCTGTAAAATGACGCTTCTTAATTTTAATAATGTTGACCAATAATAATAATCACATTCACACACTAACTGAAGATTTTATTAAAATTGAAAATCAATAAAAAAGTACATTAAACTAATTCTCAGTATTTAGAAAGAAATATGTGTAGAGGTATTATTTTTGAATAATCTACATGTTAAACCAGATCACATATAAACATTTACTGTAAATGTCATTGTTTTAGCATGTGGTGTACCCAAATTATTTGTTTTATTTAGTTTATTTCATTTTCTATTTTATTTTATCAAGCAGACAGCCTTTTTATTGTGATTAGCTACAGATTTTTTTTTTTTTTTTTTTTTTATGTACTCGTGTTGTATTCGTGTCATTTGCTTCGCTCCCGGTGTGCATAGCCCTTAAGTCTAGGTCAGTGGCATAGCTGTCAGCCATGTGCAAAAATCTTGATCCGTCACCAGCAACACCCCCCCCCCCCCCCCGAGGTTTTTCAGCAGGGGTCTCACTGAGAACTCTTAGGGGGTTACATGTCTGATTGAGGACACGTGAACATGTCAATTAAATTAGGACATTATCTGTCCGCTTCACCATTGAGAAATGTAAGAAGCACTGCTGAAAGTAGGTCACCAAATCAAGCTGACTCAGGCTTTGTATAGTTTTTCATTGTGAAAAAAAGAAATTACTTTCAGCCTAGTTCCTAGCATCCGCTGCTGCCTTAATGAGGATTGGTGATTAGAAACTAGTTTTATATTAGGATTTCTTCATCCTGTTTACTTGGGAGGATGTGCAAATTCATTCACCTGCATTTCTACATACCACAAGTTGTTCAGTATCCAATCTAAAGCAAACAGGGATTTCTTTTATGGTATTCTGTCTCATCCGCTCTGATGTACATGCTGTCTCCATGGAAGCCAGGAGCTAGGGCGGATGTGAAAAGGCCTCTATGAACTGGTGACTTAGAAGGCTAGCAGCACAGATAGCATGCCTTGAGTAAACAGAGCAGAAACATCTAGCAACTGCGGGAGACGAGAACATAAAATCTATGTTGCTGGGCAGAAACATGACAATGTCAGCATACATTTTGCTATATCTGAAAGCTTCAACAAAATAAGATATGTTCAAGAATTAAGTATGATCAGTATATTTTTATAATATACAATGTAATCTTGATTTCCAGTGGAAGTCATAAGAATAAGTCAAGGTTAAGCTAATTTATAATCTACAGTATTATTTACTCAGGATAGCACAACTCATATGCAGCGTCATGCATTGCGCATATTACATTCCTATTGGCATTTCACTGGGCACCTACAGCACTACAGTATTAAGAGCTTTTTGAAGTGAAATAAACTAAATGGCCATGAATACCCAGAAGCAAAGTAGGCATCTCAGATATATCTATATACATATATATAATATAGAAATTATATCTATATATATACAATCTATATATACGAACACTCAACTAACATAATATATGATAATAGTTATGATACCATAATAAATACCAATATATTAATATAATATATATATATAGATACTACTTTGATTGATTTGTTATATGCTACATATATTTTCAATCCAGGTGGACATTACAGAAAAATAAAGGAGGATTGTCATATGCAGGTGGGGACTGATCTCAACTAGGAACAGTTTGTTTGAACATTCATATATAGTCAGTCTGTATGTGTACTCTGCATTAGCTAAATCAACCACCTGAGGGAGTCTGTTTTTACAAGAGAAGGGATAATTGCTGCCTCCCTTCTTGTCTGTCCAACTATTTATGAACCAAAATGTCATTTATACAGTGAAGAGTCCCAGGGTGTTTTACTGTCCAGCTAAAAAGGAGTGGTTAGCTTTAATGTTCATTGGTTTAATTTGGCTTGGCTTATATAACTGCACTCCACATTTGCATCTTTATTATCATTTTTATAGCTCTTTTTATAAGCATGATATTTTAAACTGTGTCTGAAGAAAAGAAGAACACATGTATCTTTTGATGGAAGCTGGTGGAGTGGGATATATGGCCAGACTTTACACAGCAGGGGCTCAATGCCAATCAAAGCCATTAAGGTAGAATCCTGGTATTACCAGCACTAAAATGTCACTGTTGTAATCGCAATCACTGATCACGACAGACAAAACCCAGCTGTGCTTCGGTGCCAAGCAAAACCAGAATAGAAGAACCATTAGCAGGAAGTAGATACACATCACATATTCAGCGATAAATGGCTCTGACTAAGAAACAAAAAAATTGTCTACTAATGAAATCAAAAACTCATTAGCAACTTTGGAATGGATTAGTATTATTTGTTTCTATACATAATCACTACCACAATCGCTTCTGCTCTCATATAATAATGAATACTTAGAGCTGCTGCTATAGGTTTGGAATAGAATAGTCACTGTAAAGTGTTACATTTAGAATAAAACAACATACATTAAATTCTTACTTCATTACAGTTTTCATGAAAGTGTTGCCCTCATGTATATTTATATTCCTGGCTCCTACTGTACAGTATTTAAAGAAAGAAAAGAACATTGGGCTAGATTCCTTTCATAAAAATGTACCCATGGAAATTACAAAACAAGAAATAAACAACACTGATATGTAACACATGGGCTTGCAAGTAGTCTTGGAGTTTTGAGACTGTAAAACACTGTAACTTTTTACTTGTTACTCGATGTTACTGCCGAGGTTTGGATTAACATACAATTGAGTAAGATAGATAGATATGTAGAATCTGATATAGTACAGTGTGACAGGCTGGCGAGTGAATAGAGGCCCAGTGACAGACTGCAGTTAAAAAAAAATAATACTTTTATTATAAATAAACAAAAAAATAAAAGAGCACAAGGGCGAAAACAAAGATATTTAAACACAAATAACAAAACACAAAAGCAAAACTACAAAAATAACAAAGCAAAATACGTCAAAATACCCGATGCAGGCCTGGCCTCAATCCCCCCCCCCTTCCCCCACCCCCCTTCCCCCAAGAGTCCAATTATGTCCCTTTGGTGGGCTGTTTCGGTGGGCAGTGGTGGGTGGGGTTGATGTCAGAGCCCCCAAGCCTTCTTTGCTTGAGGGGGCCCCGGATCTCCAGCAGATGCAGCGTTGGCGGGCAGGCAGCACCCCTGGACAGTGTGGGCGTGGCCTCCTCGGACGGTGTGAGTCCCTTTAGCAGTGTCAGACCCTCCAATGGCGTCGGACCCTTTAGTGACGCTGGACCATCCGGGGACGGCGGTCCGGCTCCCTCTGGTGACGGAGGCGGGGACGGTGGCCCGGCTCCCTCTGGTGGCGGAGGCGGGGATGGCAGCCCGGCTCCCTCTGGTGGCTGAGGCGGGGACGGCGGCCCGGCTCCCTCTGGAACAGCAGGTGGGACCGGCAGACCCTCGGGAATAGCAGACGAGGACTGTGGCCAATCCGGTAGTGGCAGTTCCAGCTCCTCCGGCAGCAACGGTTGCAGCCCCCCCACCACCAGCGGTGGGGGCTGTGGCCATTCTAGTGGCCTCTGAGGCAGGGCTGGTACCTGCCGTAACGATTGGGTGCGCCTTCGCTGGGCTCCTCTCAGCAGCACGTGTATAGGTTTCTGTAGAGCATCAGCCTTCTCCCCTTCTGGCTTCTGGGTTCATGGCTCCTCCCCTCTGGGCTCTGGGAGCAGCGGCTCCTGTCCTCTGGGCTCTGGGAGCAGCGGCTCCTCCCTCTCCGGCTCTCGGAATGGCGGCTCCTCCCTCTCTGGCTCTGGGGACGGCATCTCCTCCCTCTCTGGCTCTGGGACAGAGGCTCCTCCCTTTCTGGCTCTCGGGACGGCGGCTCCTCCCTCTCTGGCTCTCGGGACGGCAGCTCTTCCCTCTCTGCCTCTCGGGAAGGCAGCTCCTCCCCCTCATACTGCATGGGGCAGATAGCCACCGTGTGTCCATTCGCCCCACAGCTGGGGCACAACTCCACCGCGAGGCTCTTCAAAAAAACCTCCCAGCTGTCATCCCCGACCTCCTCTTGCTGTTACGGTTTCTGTTGCCACTTTCTGCTCTTCTTTCCCATTTCTTTTTTTCTTTCTTTATTTATTTATCTTAAAAAATAAATAAATAAATTGTCCCAAAAATTAAAAAAAAGAAAACCCTGCAACCCTGCTCTGAGCCTCCTGGAGGCACTATATCCCTCTTCTGACACCAAGTGTGACAGGCTGGCGAGTGGATAGAGGTCCAGTGACAGACTGCAGTTCAAAAAAATAATACCTTTATTATAAATAAACACAAAATAAAACAGCACAAGGGCGAAAAAACATTTTTAAGATCTATGATGTTTGTCCTAATGTAACCTTGATAAGACCCAGAAGACCAACAACCTAGCTGCTTAATAATGCAACCTGGAACTCAGTGACGAGAAGCTGAAGAAGATGCTCCGATTCTGAATGAATTGTTGGAGAACTGCTTGGCTAAGAATCTGGCTCTGGAAAGGATCTGGTGAAGGAGGAAAATAAACCAATGCTGGGTAACGACAGCTCCGTTTTCATTAATGAACAAAGGGTCAGTAGCTGAGGCACCCTGAGAAAGGCGTAGTTGAAGAAAAAATAGAAGGGATTCATAGGGGCTTACATGGAATTTTAATTTAAACAGATAGATTAGAGATCCCTTTCCTTCCTGATCTGTTTTCCTTCTTTTGAGCAAAAAGGTTAGTGCATCAGAGGAGAGGATGGATGTCGGAAATTTAGGGGTGGATCTGAGGGTTAAAGTTTTAAGAGTGTACTGTAAACTCTGAGCACCTCAGAAACCCAAAAAAGGCTAGGAGGAATAGAGCTTCAATAGTTTTGTCTAAAAACTGTGATGAGTAACCAGAATGAATAAAAAAGATGCACTGAGAAAGTATGTCAAAAGTGATAGGTAGGTAGGTTTTGGGGTGAAGGTGATTCTGACCGTTGAAGTCATTTCAGAATTAGTGAAATCTGAGAGTTGCCTAGTGTCAAACTAGGGGAACCAAATATGATTTTGTGAAAAGACTGTATACCAGCAATTGATACTTTGATAGAAGAGACTGGTATAGCTCTGTTCTGAAGGGAAATAATGAAGGATGAAACTACCTGAATTGAAAAAGATGGAAAGGAATATTAAATACAGAATGGAGATTTTTGAAACAATTCCAAGCTGACCAGTACATCTGCAGGGTGCAGGGAACAATGCCAAGGAGACCTGTCTATTGACCATGCAGAACCAAAGGATGCAGAGGATGGTTCACAGGAATATCAGGTCTGAATAGAGAGGAACCAGAATTGGCAGCAGGTTGGCTTCTGGAGCAAGTGATCTGAATTTCTGAAATTGTAAACGAGAAAGAGAGTCAGTAATTAAGTTAGATGGCCAGGAATGTGTTTGGCTCTGAGAACGAACTGGTGGCAAATGGATAACCAGGTAATTCTTCTGAATATTTGTATTAAAGGGGAACAAGATGAGCAACCTTTATTTATGATTCGGACTAAATTATCTGAGTGTATGAGGATAGACTTTTTGGCTCAAGAGGACCTCCAGAGAAATACGGTTACAGCCACCAGATACATCTCATACAATGACGAGGACTGTTCGGGCAAGGGAATGGTGCTGAATTCTTTGGGCCATGTAGCCAAAAAACATTTCCCCTTGTAGTGAACTAGAGAAGGAGTTGCGTCTGTAAAGAGTTGAATACCTTTAGGGAGCAAAAGGCAGTCATCGTAGAAACATGTGATTCTGTTCCATTTTTTCAGCAAGAGTTCCCAAAGGCAGAGATCCTCACAGCAAAATTGGCATATAACATCACTGAGAGAATTAACAGATAAGATCAGTTGGAAAAGATAGGATATGAAAGCTCTTCCTTGGGGAATTATCCTCATGGCATAATTCAGATGGCCTAGTAGAGACGGGCGATCACGTTTGGTGGGAGGAGGACCTACACGGAAAGTAAAAATGATAGATGTGATGCAATTTATTTTTTCCTGAGGTAGTGAAGCTGAAAAAGATTGAGAGTCCAGAGTGATGCCTAGAAACTCAATGGAAGAGAGTGGACCCAAAGTTTTCTCTGATGCTAGGGGGACACGTAAATTTGAAAACACAGATCTGAGAATGGTGATGTTCTGGGCAGGAGGAGCTTGAGGAAAAAAAACAAGGAGAAAGTCATCCAGAAGATGAAGCAGCAAGGGAATGCGGTAGTTGTTTAGAAGAATCCAGCACAGGGCTTCTGACAGAGTGTTAAAAATCTTGGGGCTGCTCCTACAGCCGAATGTCAGACGAACTGAAAAAAAGAATTTGGAACACCACTCTACTCCAAAGAGGTGCCATAGAGTAGGATCTATGGGAATGATCTTAAATGCATTTGAAATGTCAGCCTTGGACAACCATGCATTTCTCCCGGTGACTTTGATTAACCCTTAGCAGTCCATTTAGTCAGTGCTTGTCAGGTGCGTCAGGTCCAATTTATTTTCACAAGTGGTGTTTATTTTACATGCGCTCTTTAAAATATATTTTATTCATAGTAAAACAGTTTAAAAGGCACTGCATAGCAAAAGGACATCAGTACTGCATCTCCAGGCAGAAACAGCTATCTTCTTTGTTTATGTCCGTGTTATCTCTGTGGTGCAGGGGCTATGTGTGTTGTTCAGATATGCCCCTTTTTTTGGCTTCATTCAGCTCCTATCGGTCTCAATCGGCCATTGAAAGGTTTTCTCAGCTTTTTCCAGAGAAAAAAATGACTAGAGATCTGTGCTTCACATCCTTTTGATGACGGGAAAGGGAAAATTGTAATGTCAGACCTGGTCCGATGTAGGACCACAAAATGTTAATGAAATTGCATGGTCAATTGTTGCGTATTGTTGAGAAAAATCTTCATGGGGAATTAAACTATTGATACTGGGAGTAGAGGATTTATGGGGAGCAGAAAGGTCGCTTATCAGTTTCTTTTTGCCAGAATATTTTGTTATTGCAATGCTAATAGGGTTAATGCGAAATACAGAAAGGAAAAGAGACCAGTAGAAAACCCTTCAGTCAGCTGCTGGAGGCACTGGACAGCAGATGGACAGTAGATGAGACACAGAGGAGAGAAGGGGGGAGGACGCTACACTGCGTTCATTGAATGAGCATTTTCCACAGCACCAGTCCCAACCGCAACACCAGCAATATTGGCACCAAAAGTTCGGGAGATGAAGATGTCGACGGAGAATGACCCAGAGGCATACCTGGTTGCGTTTGAGTGGCTGGCCACCACCGTGACATGGCCATGGGAGTTCTGGGCATGCCTGATCAGGGAGGCTCAGGCAGCCTACCAGGCTATGCGTGACCTCATGCCAGTAGTTATGACCTGGTCAAGCTGGCCATTCTTGGGGGTTGTGTGACCATATGGTACATTGGCTGATCCCCGAGAAGAAAACCAACCTGAAAATGGAGGAAGCAGTGGTTGTGGAGCAGTTCTACCATGTGGTTGGTGCTGATACCCAAGCCTGGATAAGGTGCCACAACCCCAAAACCCTGGAATAAGCCATGAAAGTGGCAGAGAATTTTGAGGACTCCCTAGTATCTGCCCAGATGGGGATACTGTTGGTTCCTGCCTTTCAGAACAGCCAACCCCTACCTCTCTCTCCTCCACCACCACCTCCACAATCAGCCCCGAGACCCCCAATGGGCCCCTAGCATCCTCTTCATGGAGACCAAGGTTGGCCCACAGCTGGGGTACACATGCTGCCCCTGTACTATTGCCATACCAGCAACAGGACAAATACCTAACCATTGCTTCTTCTTTCCCGCCAACTTGTTTTAGGTGTAACCAACCAGGACATCTGGCCAGGTCACGCCCCGCTGAGATGGATTGTGACGTGGTCACGTGTAATTGGACACCTGAGATAGGAAAGCATGGGGAAAATGGACAGGAGGGGCCTTGGATGATTGATGTGGTTTTAGGTAATGTGATACCCCACGCATTAGTGGACACAGGGTGTGAGCAAACCTTGATTAGAACAGCTCTCTTAGGCGGAGTGTCGTGGTGGCCACAAGGTCAGATGGCCATCTCCTTTATCCATGGAGACATGGTGGCATACCCCACACTAAAAGTATTTTAATCGGTAGGACCGATAAAACATCACCTGGTAGTAGAGGTGGTGGAATATTTGCCACACCCACTTATTCTGGGCCGAGACTGGCCAAAATTCAAAGAAGTAATGCAAATAATGACAGTCTCTGCCGTACACGTAAACGTGGCAGAAAAAAAAGAAAAGGGAACGAATTGGAGATGTGTTTTCTTTTCAATCTGAAATATTTTCTCCTATTTTCCATCCAAGAAAAAAGAATAAAAAGAGAAGGATCGCAAAATGGGAGGGAGCATCACTGAGACAAGGCTGGGGTCTGGTGGGAGAGCGTTCGGATGGTAACAAACGCAAGTCTAAAGGAGTTGGAACTCAATGTGACCGAGAGGGCGAGGTTACTGGGCCATCCACGGGTGGTGCTACTCCAGCCCCTCTTAATATACCGGACATGTGGTACTCAAGCATGGACATAGTGTGGGGCCAACATAATGACCCGTCACTATTGCATGCTTGTGGGCAGGTCCGGTTTATTGAAGGTAAGGATGTTGATGGCGCTGAGGCTCTAGTATAGCCACACTTCAGTATCAAGGGGCAATTACTGTATTGGGCACAGGACAGTCTGTCACACAATTATTGGTTTCCCGTCTTTTCGGACTGAGGTCATGAGGTTGGCGCATGATATCCCTTTTGTAGGGCACCTTGGAGCCGACAAGACAAGTGAACGGATATTGGTTTGATTCAATTGGGTTGGTCTTCATACTGATGTATTGAAATATGTAGCCACGTGCCCAGACTGCCAGCGAATAGCAATGGGTCGAGGGCACCCTGCCCCTTTGGTTCCACTGTCGATTATTTCCACTCCTTTTGAACACAATGCAATGGACATAGTGGGCCCTTTGCTACCTTCTGACTCGAAAAAAGAGACGTAACAGCTGCAGATTGTAGAGATAGCTGCACTCGTTTACCAAGGTGTCATGCATAACAGCATAAAAGGGGATGAATAATCACAATCTGTTCCTTCACTTTGTTTTGTAATTGCAAACTAGAAGAACTGTGAGAGACCCCAATGAAAATTGAATCACATTCAAGAGAGTTTTAATTGTTTTCGTGTTGTTAGTAATTGTCTTGTTTGTGAACGACCAGACAGCTAACACATATCTGGAGCTGTCGCCTTGGGCCAGCACAAAGCCTGAACAACACTACACCACTGTCACAAAATAAATTGTTATCACCCACCATGAAGCACCCAGGACTGTTGAACGTGTTACTTATTATTGTGGGGCAGATAATTTGTGTTTGTTGTCTGGATTGCAACCCTGGATTAAAAAACAATAAAGCACATTTTCCAAACTGGATTACGTTTTTGTCTGTTTCATTCCTGCACGGCATCACCTCTGCACCTGAATTCACTCAGCTACCTTGTCACAATGGGTTATGACATAAGCTGAAATAATTTATCATTTGACATATTGACATATTGTATCAGAAACCATTGTGCATCTGTCTGGAGATTTATTTTCATGTGCAATTATATACAGCCAGTTTTGAAATACATGTCAAGCTATCAGACTCTTACCTCGCAATGAGACGCTTAACTTGTATAGATGGTTTCCCTGTTTCGAGCAGTGAAATTCTTTACTCCAAGAAATTTAGCACTGCAATCGAATAAAACCAGCAATAAAATACACTTTCACACATTTTCAAAATGAATTAAAAATGTAATATTTAATAAATATGAAAGAAATCTCACTAATATTTTATTGTAACATAATCAATGGACGATTCCATGTTGGTTAAATTATTGAGACATTATTGCTGTTTTTAAAATGTATTTGACCAAAAACATTTGTGTATGTGCATATCATACCAGTGTGTGTGTATATATATATATATATAGTGAGCAAGGAGAGGGTTAATTTCCTCCCTGATAGAGAAAAAAAAAATGTGAGAATGTAGATTAGTATTAAGTGTTCATTGTAAATTTAAAAAAAGCCAGGTGCAGGGTATTTAAGGAAAGCAGCCAGTGTGCTCAGGGCTGATGGTGTGTGAGGAGCCTGGTTGATGGTGATTTCAATAAAAAAAAGCCTTTTTCTGTGTTTTGTTTTTGTCAGTCTGTGTTACAGGTAAACAGCTTAGCTGCCCTGTGTTAGTTAGGTTCCTGTGTGTGGTAGTTAATGCTTGTGAGAGCTAGGTGTTTATTTTATGTTTATTTATTTGTGTTTGTTTATTGAAAATAGAGCGCAAGCACTTAAAACTTTCATTTCAGTGTCTGGGCCATGTCTGAAAAGGGGAACGAACCATGTGTGAGCGAAAGCTAACTATTTGCTGTTCACCCTGAGTGAACAAACACAAAATTGATACTTATTTCATTTAATTATTAAGAAAAGTTATGCAATACCCAATGCCCGTGTGAAAAAGTAATCGCCCCCTTAGACACAATAACTGGCTACGCCACCTTTAGCAGCAATAACTGCAACCAAATGCTTCCTGTAGTTATTGATCAGTCTCTCCTAGTGCCATGGAGGAATATTGGCCCACTCAATCATGCAGAACTGTTTCAACTCAGTGACATTTGTGGGTTTTAGAGCATAAACTAATTGTTTCAGGTCCTGCTACAACATCTCAATGGGTTTAGGTCTGGACTTTGACTAGGCAATTCCAAAACTTAAAATTTATAGTTCTTCAACCATTCTGATGTAGATTTGCTTGTGTGTTTCGGATCATTGTCTTGCTGCATGACCCAGCTGCGCTTCAGCTGCAGCTCACCGACGGATGGCCTGACATTCTCCTGTAGAATTCTCTGATACAGAGTAGAATTCATGGTTCCTTCAATGATGGCAAGTCGTCCAGGTCCTGATGCAGCAAAGCGTCCCCAAATCATGACACTACCACCACCATACTTGACGTTGGTATGAGGTTCTTGCTGATGCAGTATTTGGTTTTCGCCAGACTTAACAGGGTCCATGTTGGCCAAAAAGTTCCACTTTTGACTCATCTGTCCATAGAATATTGTTCCAGAACTCTTGATGATCATCCAGGTGCTTTTTGACAAACTTGAGACGAGCATTCATGTTCTTCTTAGTGAGCGGTGGTTTCCACCTTGCTACTCTACCATGAATCCCATTTTTGCCCAGTGTCTTTCTGATGATGGAGTCAAGAACATTGATCTTAGCAGAGGCGAGAGAGGCCTGCAGATCCCTGGATGTTGTTCTAGGGTTCTTTGTGACTTCCTGGACGATTGTACGTCTTGTTCTTGGAGAGATTTTGGCAGGACTGTCCCAAACCTTCTCTATTTGGACAATATGGCTCTGACTGTGGTTTGGTGGAGCCCCAGTGCTTTAGAAATAACTTTGTAACCCTTTCCAGACTAACAGGCATCAACAACTATTTTTTTTTTTTTTTTCCGGAGGTCTTCAGGAATTTCTTTTGATTGTGGCATGATGTGCCTCTAGAACCTGTGTGCTGACAACTTCACTCTGATGGAAAGTGCCAAAGTTATTCAGATTTATATTGGGCAGGGCTGGCCCAAATCAGGCGTGATTGTTAACCAAAGTATTCAGATAGCTGACCCTAATTATCCCTTTAATTGGGTTGAGTTAACTAGGGGGGGGGGGGGGGGGGAATAAATTTTTCACAGCTGCAAAATTGCATGTTTAATTACATTGTACACCAAACAAATGAAAGAAGCAACAAACTTTGGTGTCATTTTTTCTCTCAGACTCCCTCTATATAGTACTAAAACCCACAAAAAGATCTGACCAAACTCAACATGAAAAATGTACAAAAATGCAGAAAATCAGACAGGGGGCAAATACTTTTTCACGCCAGTGACTGGCACCTACAGTAGTATAAAAAACTTCCACTGGACCTCACTATTTTCACTGCAGATGTGTTGTACACATGTCCTGCTCCAATATATCACAGTATGAAGTTATTTGCTATTGCTTCTTGAAAATAAATAAAAACAAACATACAATAATTACTCAAAAGAGCCAACTTCCTTATGTATAAACTGCTGTGCAAAAATTGATGTTGTGAGCATCAGTGGTTTACTCCGGGCCTCTACCGATGTTTTCTGCTGTTGTGCAGCTTTCATTATTGTTGATGCTGCTTGGTTTGGGTGGGGGGAGGCCAGGCTTGTGGTTTAGTGGTCTTTGGTTCATGTTGATCAGGGTCTTCAAGACCTTGTGATGACAGCAACTCAGGGTGAACTATGCATGGGCAGCTGGTGTGAGGTGTTGTGGTGGTTATTACATCACGTTTACCCGGTGTGAGAAGCATCCAAAAAAAAAGTTAAACATTTTATATATTTACTTATAGAAAATCTATACCCCCTTGAACTTTTTTCACATTTTATTGTGTCAGTGCCTCAAAGTTTCATGCATTTAAATTAGGATATTTTTTCTATCTACACACTGCTAAGGGGAAAAAAGTTGTTATTGAGAAAAAAAATGATATATTAAAAATACAAAAGTAAAATATCATAATTGGATAAGTCTCTACCCCCCCTGAGTTAATACTTGGTGGAAGCACCTTTGGCAGCAATTAATTACAGCTGTGAATATATTGGGATAGGTCTCTACCAACTTTGCACACCTAGATTTGACAATATTTGACCATTCTTCTTAACAAAACTGTTCAAGCTCTGTCAAGATCCTTGGGGAGCATTGATGGACAGCAATCTTCAAGTCATGCCACAAATTTTCAATTGGATTTAGGTCAGGGCTCTGACTGGGCCACTCAAGGACATTTATCTTTTTGTTCCTTAGCCACTCCAGTGTAGCTTTAGCTGTGTGCTTTGGATCGTTATCATGCTGAAAGGTGAAAAGGTCTTCTCTGTACTTTGCTCAATTCATTTTCCCTTCTATCCTGACAAGTGTCCCAGTCCCTGCTGATGAGAAACATCCCCATAAGATGATGCTGCCACCACAATGCTTCACAGTAGAAATGGTGTTCTTTGTGTATGCACTGTGTTGGGTTTGCGCCAAACGTAATGATTTGCATTTAAGCCAAAAAAGTCCCATTTTAGCTTCATCAGACCACAAAACTTTTTGCCACATGGCTACAGAATCTCCTGAGTGTTTCTTTGCTTACTTTAAATGGGATTCAAGGTGGGCTTTCTTGAGTAATGGCTTCCTTCTTGCCACCCTACCATACAGGCTAGATTTGTGGAGTGCTTGGGATATTGTTGTCATATACACACTTTCACCAGTCTTGGCCATAAAAGCATGTAGCTCCTGCAAAGTTGCCATTGGCCTCTTTGTAGCCTCTCTGATCAGTCTCCTTCTTCCTCTGTCATCTAGTTTGGAGGGATGACCTGATCTAGGCAAGGCCTTGGTGGTGCCATACACCTTCCACTTCTTAATAATTGTCTTGACTGTGCTCCAAGGGATATCTAAGACCTTCAATATTTTTTTTATACCCATCCCCTGATCTGTGCCTTTCAACAACTTTGCCCTGGAGTTCTTTTGAAAGCGCCTTGGTGCTCACGGTTGAGTCTTTGCTTTGAAATGCACTACCCAGCAGAGGGAACCTACAGGAACGGTTGAATTTATCCTGAAATCATGCAATTCACTACAACTTAACACAGGTGGAGGCCACTTAACTTGGTGTATGATTTTGAAGGCGATTGGTTACACCTGAGCTAATTTAGGATTGCTATTACAAGGGGGGGTGGACACTTATCCGACCAAGCTATTTCAGTTTTTATTTTTAATTAATTTGCTACAAATTTCTAGAATATTATTTTCACTTGGAAGTTGTGGAGTAGGATGTGTAGATAAATGAAAAAAAAATTATTAAAACTATTTTAATGCATATAAAAAAAAAAAAAACTATTTTAATGCACTTTAATTCCAGGCTATAAGGCAACGAAGTTTGAAACGCAGCATTTGTATTATGGATATGAGTTCTGGTCAAAGGTTTTATGGAGTGATGAAACACAAATCAATTAATAGCCACTGATAGCCATTATGTCTGGAGCACGTGTGGTGAGGCATATAAAGAAAATAACTCCATACCTACAGTCAAGCGCGGAGGTGGTAATATCCTTCCATGGGGCTGTTTTTTTCTCTAATGGCACAGGAAATTCAGTTCCATTACATGGTAAAATGGATTCCATAGCATACCAAAAGATATTGGCCAATCATGTGAAACACTCCTCTACAAAACTTGTTTTTATATGCAGAGTAACTTACAATAGGACAGTAGTAAGTGTTGGCTAATGTTAGGCTTTGAAGTCACAACTCAAACAACTCAAACAAACATTTCCATGCATCTGCTAGATCTATTTAAATACAGCTGTAACCGGGTTGTTTGAGAAATCAAAATAAATGTAACAATTCACAAAAGGGGCAATTACCCTGGACTACAGAAGTACGTTATTAATGTAAATTACAAGGCTTTGATCGGTGGGGGGGGGGGGGGGGGGGGGGGGGGGGGGGGGGGGGATTGTTATCAATAAATTCAACTGATGCTTCTCTGTTTTTCATTATATACTGTATAAATGATGGTATTTCATGAAGCAATTTCAATGTAATAGCTTTAACCTAAATTATAAAATGCTTCACAAATGAGAAGATAAGTTTGCTTTTTTTGTATATAAATACAATGTCTGTAAGTTGAAATTTCTTTTGACCACAGATGCAAAAAGGAAAAGTTAAAGAATATAAAGTTCAATGAAGGGAACCAGCCTACTAAAGAGAGCACTTTCATTATACATTACCTTCATTCTTTACACACCCCTTAGCATCAACATAACAATATGATTTTCAGGATATGTGCTGAAAGACGGGCCATGCTCTTTATCTGGCACAAAAAGACGGGCCAATGTAAAACTACTACATTCTTTCAAACACATGAAATGTTCTCTTTGAGCTGTTGCCTTAATTCTAACCCTAACCCTAGTCTTAGTTATGTTAGGGTTTGGATTAGGGTTAGGGTTTGGGTTAGGGCTTATTTAAATCATAAACTCGCTGTTCAAATTCTCTGAGCTGGCTGCACATGCCTGATTTTCTTTGTAACAATTCCTGCATATACTGATAGAAGGAATCTCTGAAAATGATTTTCTACACTAAGCATGTAATCCTTTGCTCCAGGTAGGATTTATGAATTCTGTGATCCCACAAAGGAAAAAGCTGGAGATACGGGTCCACAGTGATTGGAAGCTGATTTTCTTTTGCAAATTGGAACTGCAGAGTTTTAAGATGTCTTCGTCCAGTTTTGCATGGTCTCCTCAATCTATAATAGATATCACCACAGTGAAGCCATTAAAACATTCTAACATTGACCCACTACAAGAGCAATGCACTCCAGCAACATCCTTTCACTTACTAGGGTACTATTTGCAAAAAACAATGATCACATGTAACTGTCTGAGATACAAGTGATTATGAAATGCAGGCAGTAAATAAAGAACAGTGTCTTAGCTGGGGAAAGTGTTTTTTTTGTGAAGATTATGAATTTATGCAATAAACTGTGGGTTACATAAATACATGGTAAATCAATCCACATAAATGTTTGTAAATGTTCTCTATTTTTTCTGTGCATTTATTTTTTCTCAGAATGCTTTTTCCCAGCCCTGTGCTGCTGTTAGGATATTGCCTTTCGGAGAATTAGCACCCAAGATCTTTACAGGTTGACCTCCTTGATAGTGACACAGGTGAATCTTTGTTTGAGGCAAGGCCTGCAGTTTCTTATGGCCCACATTTTTTTTTTTTTCCTGAAATATCAGCCGGCCTAAGCCCAAATCAAACCTAGCCAGCAGAAATGTGTACAGGTCTAAACCAACCCTATTTCAGGTCATTGCTACTCTAAATTCAGAAGATTGGCAACACTTATAGATACCTTAATTTTTGTTGGACATCATCATATACTTTGCCTTTTTGTTCATACAGCCTCTAATATTACAAAAGTTATGAATCATATAAGGAACTTGGGGCATGTTCTAGTTTGACAGAGCTTCGTTTTTGATGACTACAAGTACTGTTGGCATAATGTATAGTGAAAACACTTAGGTATATTAAAAGCTGAAGTAAAACTACCATAAAGCACATGGCGATAGTTGTTTTTACAATCAATTAGCAGAGGTTCAAGAACTACATTTTTTGTCATTGTGATATGGAAGAGTTCTATATAAAAAAAAAAGTTCTGTCCTAGATTAGATAGGACTAACAGCCTGTTCTGTTCATGTTCAGAGGCTAGTATCAAGTACATTTTGTTTTGTTGAGTAAATGTACCAGTGTTTCCTTTAGACAGCTGAACACATGGCCTGTACTTTATGCTAAGCAATGACGTGTCCGTACTGAATGTCTCCTGCACATTATAACAAAACATTGTGTCACGGTTGCTTTAGCAACTGCTCACCAGCAGCTGGATTGATTTATTTCACCTACAACCTGCTCCAAACTGAGCTTGAACTTCATCTCTGACACATAATATTCCCAACTCATTTTTCAACATAACAGATTTGTAATTAAAAACTTGGGATTTTTAACAATACTACTTTAAAAAAAAGGTACTACCTGATTATTAACATTTCTGAGACATATCTTCCTAGCAGTCTCCACCAGACTATACTGTAAATCAAAACACCTGTCCACCTATATAGTACTATAGATGTGGTACTTTTTGTTTTCCAATCCATTTTTTGGTAAACTATTTGTGTCATTGTCACAAAGACAGCTGTAAGGGGTGACGTCAGACCAGAAACAGGGACCAACACAGAACAGACAAAACGTGGAGTTTGGTGAAGCTGAGTGCTTGCTTGCACTCAACGTTTAATAAATGAACAAACAAAAAATAAAAGGTTGTAACAAAAAACAGCACACGGCACTTGAGACCAAATTAAACAGACAAACAAAACAAATAGACACTAACAAACAGGGTGGACAACTGCTGAATGCAAAACAGGTACGGTGCTGGTGCTTCCAGCACTAGTTAGATTTACTTTTCTTTCTCTTTGTTTTTAATTCTCTCCTCTCCACACCCATTCTCCACTCACAAACACACAACCCCGAGTGAAAAGATGCTGCTTTTATGCAGCTGTACTGAGACTCGATTGCTAATCAGTCATTCAGTTGGAGTCTCGGTACAAGTGTATGTGAATTAATAAAGTGCAATTCCCCATGCTCACATATTACTACATTTTACCTGCACGTGAAGTGCTGTGCAATACAAATATACACTTTAAACCACTTGTGTTACACAGACCCATTTATATCCCATGTACCAATGACTATACACCAACATTAACAAACTACATACAACATAAAACACAAATAAATAGCACAGGGGCGGGGAACTTTGCCATACATACCCCCCCTTGTGCAAAGCACAGCTGGCCTCAATGGCTTCCTCCAACCTTAAAATCCCCAAAGTCTCGCTCAAAGTTCCGGGCCAAGAACAGGGACTTTAAGGGGTTCATGGGCGGCAATGTTGCCAGTAGCCAGGCTGCTACTGGCAATGCTGTCAGCAGACGTGATGACAGCGGTGCGAGTCTCTCCTCCCGCTGTAAAACTGGCAGTGGAAATGCTGCCAATAGCCAGGCTGCTACTGGCAATGCTGTCCGCAGACGTGCTGACAGCGGGGCGAGTCTCTTCTCCCGCTGTAACATTGGCAGCGGAAATGCTGCCAATGGTGAGGCTGTCAGCAGACGTGTTGACAGCTCCCGGGCTGACTCTTTCAGCCGTGGCAATTCCAGCAGCAGAAAGGCTTCTGGGGTTGGTGGTCTCCAGACCTCTCCTCCCTTTACAGCTGACAGCTCTCTCCTATGGGACTCCAGCCACCAGGACTTCTGCAGCGAATTTGCTGTGAGGGAAGGTGGTCTCCTGACCTCTCCCCCCTTCTTCATAGCCGGCAGCTCCCTCTGGTGGGGCTCCAGCCGCACTGACCCCTGAGGCCAAGCAGAGCTGACGGCGACCCCTGGTGAAGTAGTTCCGGCAACCCCAGGCGAAGCAGAGCCAGCAACCCCAGGAGGCAAACCCAGGAAGGGAGCCCATGGCCATAGAGGTGGCAGCGGGAGCTCCACTTCTCCCTCTTACCCTGCAACTGGTGGCTCCAGAGGCAATGCAGAGACACAGGCAGCCCCAAGCGATGTAGAGCAACAGACCACCCCAGGCGATCCTTGGGAGAAGCAAGGCAAGCATCCCCGAGCGATGACGTGAAGGCATCCTTGGGCGTTGTCATGCAGGCATCCCTGAGTGATGATGTGAAGGCATCCTGGGGCAGTGTCATGCAGTCATCCCCAAGCGATGATGGAGTCAGGACCAGTCTTGGTACTGTGGTTGGCCACTGTGGCAGTGGCTGCGGTGGTGCTACCCCTCTTCGTGTCCGCTGCAGCCGGGCTGTTTTCCGCTGTGCTCCCCTCAACAGACTATGGAGTGGCTGCTGAGGAATGCCAGCATCATGTCCTAGTCCTTCTTCTGGTGACGGGAGAGGCAGCTCCTGCTCCTCTCCCCCTAATGGTGATGGAGGAAGAGGCAACTCCAGCTCCTCTCCTCATGATGGTGACAGTGGGGGAAGTGATACCAGCAGGTATTCACCCTCTTCTGGTGGAAGTGGACTCAGTAGGCATTCACCCTCTGTTGGTGGAAAGGGATCCAGTAGGCATTCACCCTCTGCTGGTGGAAAAGGACCCAGCAGGCATTCACACTCTGCTGGTGGATGGGGACCCAGCAGGTATTCACCCTCTGCTGGTGGACAGGGACCCAGCAGGCATTCATCCTCTGCTGGTGGACGGGGACCCAGCAGGCATTCACTCCGACGGTGGAGGTGTCGGAGGCAGAGGCAGCTCCTGCTGCTCTGCTCCTGGCAGTGGTGGAGACAAAGGCAGCTCCTGTTGCTCTGCTTCTGCCGGTGGAGTTGGTGGAGGCAGAGGAAGCTCTTGCTGCTCTCCTCCTGGTGGTGGAAGCAGTGGAGGTTAAAGCAGCATGTAGCCTCCTGGCAACGGAGGTGAGTGCAGCGTGTATTCTCCTGGTGATGGAGGTGGGAGCAGCATGTAGTCTCCTGAGTACGAAAGTGGGAGCAGCATGTAGTCTCCTGGCGACAAAGGTGGGAGCAGCGTGTAGTCTCCCCATGTTGCAAGGGACTTGTGAGTCTCTCCTTCACTTGCTGGGGACTGATGAGGCTCTCCGTCACTTGCAGGGGACTGGTGCGGCTCTCCTTCACTTGCAGGGAACCGATGTGGCTCTCCCTCACTTACAGGGGTAGGGGATGGAGGCAGAGGCAGCTCCTGGTCCTCTCCTCCTGGTGGTGATGGTGGGGGAAGTGATACCAGCAGGCATTCACCCTCTGCTGGTGGCTTGGGTCCTAGGGCTATGGGATTCCCCTTCTCAGGCTGTGGATGTACCGGCTCCCCTTTTTGGGCTGTGGAAGCACTGACTTCCCCCTTTTTGGGCTATGGATTCACCGACTCCTCCCTCTTGGGCTGTGGACGCACCGACCCCCCTCTCTTGGGCTTAGGACATCCGGGCTCCTCCCACTCAAGCGTAGGATGTTCGGGCTCCTCCCTCTCAGACATAGGACGGTTGCACTTCTCTCACTCAGACGTAGGATGACCGGGATCCTCATCCTCCTCCTCATCATCATCATAACTGCAGAAGGGACAGGAAGCAAAGTAATGCTTACCCTCACAGAGGGGGCACAACGGTATTGATATGTATAATCAATTCCTTTGCAGTTTTTGTAGTTTCTGGATTGCTTTCTGAATATTCTTTTACAAGTAACATAAATGTTGATAGTTGCAGTAAAGTTGATTTATGATGTATTAGTTGAATTATTCTGCATGCATCTTGACTGTTAAAATACCACTTTGGCACCCATTTTGCATCCACTTGAAATATTTGTTGAATGTGAAGAATCTTTAGTTGAACTGAAACTGTTTGACAGTCTTTTTGATACAAGGACTGCAGGAAGAGGACAGGCTGTGGAACTGAAATCTGTTTCAAACCTTGGAACTTACCAGCAACATGTGCTACATGTTCCCAGAGACCTGATGAATGTGGGAATAGGGGCTTTAATATAAAACATTTGGTCTGTTTTCAGCTTCTTACACATATTCCTGAGTTCATGTTCAGGTTATCGGAAGGAATCTATGAAAAATGAAGCTGAGCACAACTGCATATCATCAGAGCAGCTTAACCTTGTCAAGCGAGGGCATGTCAGGAAGTGCTTGCGACTCAGACTGGTACAAATACAAAGTGGTAAACGAAACATACTGGAGACTTGCAGCTCGAAAATTTAACTGTAGAGCAGACAAGTTTCCAATATACACAAGACTTAAGAAACCTTTTTGGCAATTAACTCAACAATACCCTGTTCTGGCTGGTGAGGCCCAATTTAATGTGTATACAATTATAATCAATTGATCTTATTGATTGATTGAATACATTGCATCTAAATTGCACTCAATCAGTCACAATAAGGACTCCTTTATTTGGAAAATGAACCCAGAAAATCAGAATAAGACAGCTTACTGAAAGATAACTATGCAGAGATACACATTTTGTTTCATCAGATCATAAAGTATGTGAGGTACTTGTAACAGTATAATGCACAGATTTGAACAGAAGGGCATTTAACAGTAGTTTCGCCAGCTGACATGAAAAACTTTCAACAATCCTTCCTGCATTAGCTGTCCAAAGTTTAAAATTAGTATCTATACTAACTGTGACAGAGATCAAATGATTCTTGGTGTTAGATCTCCCTCCCGACCTGTGAGGGTGCTGGGTAAAGGAATAGAGTATCCCGGACTAAATGGCATGACAGTTTATTCCCAGGGTTAGGTGGAAGTCTAGAAAGGGGGCTGAGCTACGGTACACAAACTCAATGACCTGGACAGAAAACAGCGTGGCATCTGTGGATTTGAGGAACGGATGTGCTCGTTAACCAAGGGGTCATGAGTGAGGATATAAATAGGGGACGTAGTAAAGTGATCTGTTCCTTTGTAAATGGTTAGAAACAACCTAAAAGGAGAACCTGTGGAAAATGTGAGTGTTATTTTTGTTTGTATTGTCTTCAGTTAAAACTGTTTGTTTGTTATTTAGACTACTAACACAATCCAGGGCTGTATCCGAAAGCCAGCATCAAAACCAGACACCAGCACACCCCTTGTTTCACGGAGAACTGTATTTGCACCATGAGCACTAATTCACTTTTTAAAGTACCTGTGTATGTGTTTTGTGTTAAGTGTGGGTGTATAAAGGACGGGAATTTTGGTTATCTGACTGTGACCCACACCTGCCTAACCTGGATTTTCTATTCTGTCTCATAGTCCCTCCCTGCTGGTGCTATCATTGGCTGCGTCAAATTTTTATTACAAAAAGGACAGCGATAGGTTGAACCACTCCAATTCATAATATCAGTAATTTTCTTTTTATGGGCCCTTGGAACAACCAATGATATCAGGGATTTCTATTAAGCCGTCCATTGAGAGAAGTGGGATGCAGTTATGGGGAGTGATGCTGTGACGCTTGCTGACGCTTCACTTCCCAAACTGAGCATGGATGAGAGGGGTTTACATTTTGTTTTTCACTAAAGCATTATACTTAAAATAATATTATTTTCCCCACAGTTAAATACTGTTGTGCCATTAAGTTAACATGTTCAACAACACTGATAAAGTGATAACGTGTTTTGATTTTGCTTTTGAATTTCCAGGTCAGGAATATGGTAGTAGGCAACTTGTTAAAAATTGTAATAACCAGCAATACGTACAAGGTGGAGCTCGATAACGACCTGGATGATGACCATTTGCTAGAGGGTACAGAACGGCAGTTTTTCACCTGCCGTTCTGTACCCTCTAGCAAATTATTGATCTATTTAAATGATATTGAAATGTATTCAAATGAAGAAAAGAGCATGGAATTGGGTGGGGATCTGGAATACTAAGCAAGCGCAAACATTATAATGAGGATTTTGCCTTACACTTGGGCAACTGCTGACCCTCTAAAAACTTTGCACCTCTTCTAACAAGGTGCAAACCATTGTAGAAATGAGTAATTAAGGAAAGACGGAGAAGACCCTGCATATTCAAACCCAAGGTCACTTTGTTTGGGATGCCAGAGGATGTGGTGGTAAGGCATCATCATCATACTCCGCAGGTCATCCTAGACCCAATAGATGAATGTCACCTTTTCATCACCTGGTTGACTGTCCTAGTAACACCGACATGCTGAGTGACCTCAACCGTAAGGACTCTCAGCTCCTCCTAGAAAAATGTCCTTTTCTTTTCCATGTGCCAAGGGGACTTTGCTGCCCTTCCTTGGACATATTTTTTTGTTTGGTTTGATTTTTTATGCTCCACAAATCTCATACAGCACCTACTGCTCTCTGTACTCCTAACTCACCTCATCTCTGGACTGCAAGTGCGTCCACTATATATCCTGGTACACAGGTGGTGCTCATTGTAACCCTCATTATCATTATTGCAGCTCATTATTTGTGTCGTGTTGAGTAATTTGAGCTTACATAAGCCGCAGTGCAAAATAATTGCCTGGCCGCTAGGCAAATTGAATTTTGCAGCCGCAATTGTTTGCACTATGCCTATCCTTACATCAGCCCCAAACTATGAACAATATGTTTGTTTCTTGGTTTCTATAGCAAATCCATAAAAACAAATCCATGCAACAAATGTTAATGCCAAAGTTAAAACAAAAAAAAAACAAATGATGCATTAAAAGTCAAAATCCCCCTTTCATATAGTTATCAAAATATTTTCGACAAGTTTCAACAAAATATCTACTGGGCAGAAAGAGATTGATTTGAATAAAAAACAATTGCAAAGGCCTAATAATGCCAACTCATCATTTAGTACTTAATGATTTAGTGGCAAACTCAGGTACTATGCTACTTTATGCTCTAACAAGATGTTTAAGACTGTAACAAAAATGGAAATGAAAGTTATATTGAAATAGGCGATTGATTAATTAAGTCCAAGATGTGTTAGTATTGGTGTTCTCATTAGATACAGATAACATTAAGTATTTTACAGTTGCACAAATTCCATCATGAAAATAGAACGACATGCCACTAAGTATGCTGTAAGAACTGAAACAATGACACATGATTAGCTAAAGTCTTTAGTACAAATATTAACCATGTTCAATACCAAGTAGAATAAAGGTCATGTTTTTAGATAGCTGTGCACATCAAAGTCGTGTACATCACATTATGTTAGAATAACCCAATGCAAATACAAAATGGCGTAACCGTTTCTGGTAATATATAATTTATAACATCCAATATCCCTTTTTGAATTGTAAATTCACCATGACAAATATCTTTGATATTTTCAGAGACAATACGGCAGCAAAACTGTTCATTTGCACTGGATAACATTGTTAAAAGAACTTGGTTGAAAGTGCAGTAGAAAACGGCTGTGTCCTGCTGGGTACCAACTGCAAAAACCCTTAGGCCCTGACGAGATTCCTCAACACTGAAAATATAAGCACTGCATCTGAAATGACTGCAGTTGTAGCAGAGGCAGCAAGAAGAAAGATCTCTGTGACTTCAAAAGGGGCATGACAGTGGGTGCATGTAAAACAGTTGCTGATCCCTCAACAGCTGCATCGACCAGCGTATCAGTCTAGACAGTCTCCCAGGTGTTCCAGGAAACTTTCAACACTGAACAAGACATACCTTTTTCCAAACAAACAATATGCAGAGCTACGTGGTTATACCCTGAAATGTTTAGCTAGTCAATGATGATAATGCAGCCATTCAGAAAACACAAGCAAACCCAGGCTGAATAGATGGAGAGAACTTATGATATAAGGATGTGTAATTTTCTTTTGTGCACCAAGTTTAAAAATTACTTCTATGAGTCTTTTTAGATAGGTCTCTACTAGCTTTAGATTTTGAGCATAAACTCCTTGTTTCAGGTGCTTCCACGACATCTCAGTGGGGTTTAGGCCATTCCAAAACTGTAAATTTCTTGTTCTTCAACCATTCTGATGTATTGTAGACTTGCTTGTGTGTTCCGGATCATTGTCTTGTTTGCTGCATGACCCAGCTGCGCTTCAGCTTCAGTTCACGGACAGATGACCTAACATTCTCCTGTAGAATTCTCTGATACAGAGCAGAATTCATGTTTCCTTCAATGATGGCAAATAGACCAGGACCAGCATCCCCAAATCATGAAACTACCACCACCATGCTTGACCGTTGATATGAGGTTCTTACTGTGGAATGCAGTGTTTGGTTTTCGCCAAACATAATGGGGCCCATGTTGGCCAACAAGTTCCACTTTTGACTCATCTGTCCATAGAACATTGTTCCAGAACTCTTGAGGATCATCTAGGTGCTTTTTGGCAAACTTCAGACAAGCATTCATGTTCTTCTTAGTGAGCAGTGGTTTCCGCCTTGCTACTCTGCCATGAATCCCATTTTTGCCCAGTGTCTTTCTGATTGTGGAGTCATAAACACTGATCTTAACTGAGACTAGAGAGGTCTGTAGATTCTTTGTGACTTCCTGGACGATTTTACGCCTTGCTCTTGGAGAGATTGGCAGGAAGGCTTCTCCTGGGAAGATTCACTACTGTCCCAAACTTTCTCCATTTTGACAATATGGCTCTGACTGTGGTTTGGTGGAGCCCCAGAGCCTTAGAAATGGCCTTGCAACCCTTTCCAGACTGATAGGCATCAACGACTTTTTTCCGGAGGTCTTCAGGAATTTCTTTTTATTGTGGCATGATGTGCCTCTAGAACCTGTGTGCTGACAACTTCACTCTGATGGTAAGGGCCAAAGTTTGTCAAATTTATATTGGGCAGGGCTGGCCCAAATCAGGCCTGCTTTTTAACCAAAGTATTCAAACAGCTGGCCCTAATTATCCCTTTAATTGGGTTGCATTAACTAGGGGGGCAATAACTTTTTCACACCTGAAAATTGCATGTTTGATTACCTTGCACACCAAACAAATGACAGAAGCACCAAACTTTGGTGTCATTTTTTCTCTCAGACTCTCTCTATATACTACTACAACCCACAAAAAGATCTGACCAAATTCAATGTGAAAAATGTGCAAACATGCAGAAAATCACTGATCAAGCCAGTGTCAGAAATATGGGTCACTCCTAGTTCTATGGGGGCTGCCCACCCAGGACCACTACAATTCAGGCAGCAACTCACATCAGTGAGAAGGGGTTTGAAACCCTCTTTTTAAATGTTTTAACTTGTCAGTTTCAGCAGTCAAAAGACACTAGAAAAGATAGATCGTATCTGTATTACATATACTACAAAGCTGTCCTTAGTAAACACATCTAGTTGGCAAATGTATTTTCTTTTAAGTATTTTAAGAAGAAAAAAAACACAGGTACTTTTATTAAAACCAGCTCTGTACACTATTCTGTGAATACCTATTTATCTGGGTGTTAGCAGGTCTACAGCTCCAACATGTACGAATAAGTGTTTACTTAAGACCAAAAACTTCCAGCAGCATGCAATATTAGAATAAATACAATGTGCTTAATTTGCCTTCAACCAAATGCAGAGCTCAGAAATGCAGCTATTGTCAGCACTATTCTTTTCAGAGTTGCTGAGTTTATTTTATGCTGGTCTGGTTTTAGACACTGGGGGGGGCGGGGGGGAGATCTAGGTTTGAGGGAGGCAGGGTATTAAAAGGCAAGCATTTGCCAACTGGAAAGGATTTATGCAAATAGGTCACTCACTAAAAGTATATACTGCAGAATTCAGGAAGGCAGCATATAAATAAAACCACGGTCAAGGGGAAAGGATTTTATGAAGCCTTCTGGGTGGGCATGGTTATCATGCAGAATTTGAAGCCTGCAATCAAAAATTTTGGATACCAAAAAACCTTTCACGAAACTGTTCCTGCTATATATTGCACGGAATCACAATAAAGGTTTGCTTCTGTTCAATTCCATATAGCATTATAAAATTACATAAGTTCATTATTTTAATACAAAAATGGTATATACAGCAAAAACATTTAAGTTACATTGCTAAAATTCAGGGGGGAAATAAAATATATTAAAACTGGTACGCTTATAAGGCATTAAAAGAAAATTGTATTTGGAATAATCATACAAAGAAGGATATACTGTACCATTTGACTTACTGCCATATTATGGAAAGCCAAATTAAAGTTATGCTGTAATTGACAGTCTTTTTAAATGACAGCATCTGATAAGTCTGAATTTTTTCTTTGTTTCACAACAGACAATACAAGGAAAGGAGGCACTTTACTAGCCACAGTCAGGGTATAGCCAGTGCCAGCAAATGGTGCCCTAGGGCTCTGTGGCTTTTACTCGAGGAGGCGAGTATGCTAATTGCATTTAATGCTATAAACAAAACAGTTCTGTTTATAAAATACAAAGAACAAAAAGGAGAATTCCCGTCACAACCTTTATACTCTATTTCCATCTTATTTTATTCACAGACGCAATGTAATTCCACAATGTAATAATTATACAGCAGAAACACGCATGGAATGTCAGCACTCACATCTCATGTAATGAGTGCCCCCTCACAGCTCAGAGCACATTTAACACATGAATTAACCTGGCAGTGCACAATCCTTACACAGCTGTACCCGGACATAGAGGAACCTTCACTGCTTACGCAATCCAGAGTCTCTTTTAAACAACAATCGTCAATTCATTCACATTAATGTTCATTTACAGCACACAATTGAGCACTTATGGGCACAGGGAATGTGGGCTTTTTATATCAGGAACAGTTTGAAGCTTGCACAGTTCATTCACCCCAGTTCATTCACCCCTTTTGAGAGACAGGTAGCTATGCCAGGAATAAATATTCACTGCAAAGCAAAACTTGCATAGAGTATATTGCAAGCTTACACGCACGCAAGCACGCATACAGTGCCGTCAAAAGGTATTTGTCCAGTCTGATTTTCTGCATTTTTGTATATTTTGACACTGAATGTTATCAGATCTTCAACCAAAATCTAATATTAGATAAAAAGGACCCTGAGTGAATAAACAACACAAAATGTTGATACTTATTTTATTTATTTATTAAAGAAATCTATGCAACACCCATTGCCACCGTGTGAAAAAGTAATCTCCCCCTTAGACTCAACAACTGGTTATGCCACTTTTAGCAGCAATAACTGCAACCAAACGCTTTCTGTAGTTATTGATCACTGTCTCTCACAGTGCCGTGGAGAAATTTTAGCCAACTCCTTCATGCAAAACTGCTTCAACTCAGTGACGTTTGTGGGTTTTTGAGCTTAAACTGCTCGTTTCAGGTTCTGCCACAACATCTCAATGGGGTTTAGGTCTGGACTTTGACTAGGCAATTCCAAAACTTAAAATTTATAGTTCTTCAACCATTCTGATGTAGATTTGCTTGTGTGTTTCGGATCATTGTCTTGCTGCATGATCCAGCTGCGCTTCAGCTTCAGCTCACCGACGGATGGCCTGACATTCTCCTGTAGAATTCTCTGATACAGAGCAGAATTTATGGTTCCTTCAATGATGGCAAGTCGTCTAGGTCCTGATGCAGCAAAGCACCCCCAAATCATGACACTACCACCACCATGCTTGACCGGTGGTATGAGGTTCTTACTGTGGAATGCATTGTTTGGTTTTCGCCAGACATAATGGGGCCCATGCTGGCCAAAAAGTTTCACTTTTGACTCATCTGTCATAGAACATTGTTCCAGAACTCTTGAGGATCATCCAGGTGCTTTTCCGCCTTGCTATTTTGCCATGAATCCCATTTTTGCCCAGTGTCTTTCTGATGGTGGAGTCATGAACACTGACCTTAGCCGAGGCGAGAGAGGCTTGCAGATTCTGGATGTTGTTCTAGGGTTTTTGGGACTTCCTGGACGATTTTACGCCTTGCTCTTGTAGAGATTTTGGCAGGACGTCTACTCCTGGGAAGATTCACTACTGTCCCAAACTTTCTCCGATTGGACACTATCGCTCTGACTGTGGTTTGGTGGAGCCCCAGAGCCTTAGAAATGGCTTTGTAACCCTTTCCAGACTGATAGGCATCAAGCACCTGTGTGCTGACAACTTCACTCTGATGGTAAGGGCCAAAGTTTGTCAGATTTATATTGGGCAGGGCTGGTCCAAATCAGGCCTGCTTTTTAACCAAAGTATTCAAACAGCTGGCCCTAATTATCCCTTTAATTGGGTTGCGTTAACTAGGGGGGCAATAACTTATTCACACCTGAAAATTGCATGTTTGATTACCTTGCACACCAGACAAAGGAAAGAAACACCAAACTTTGGTGTTATTTTTTCTCTCAGTCTCCCTCTATATACTACTACAACCCACAAGAAGATCTGACCAAATTCAATGTAAAAAATGCAGAAAATCAAATGGGACAAATACTTTATCACGGCACTGTGTGTGACATTATATATAAAGTGTTTAGATGTAAAACCAGACATATTCATGGTTCCTATTTTTGGTAAATGATCATTCTTTTTAGGTGTTTTTCAAATAGAAAAACTAAACAAATATAAATTTAAAATCAAACAAAATAAAAATGTATTGACACCCTAAAATTGTTCATTTTATTTTTTGTTTTGCAGTAGAAGGTTCTATATCCATGCAAAACCACATTCCACTCAATTAAGCAAATTGATTAATCAAAGTCACAAGGAATTAGCAAACATTCTCAAATTTGAAATCAAATAATATAAATTCTGGAGACAAAAATTACTTTTAGACATTTAAATAACTCAATAAATTAATAAATAAACAAAATCAAATTTTCTGCTTTTACATGGTACATTAACTGTCAAACTGATACCGACATGAGCAAACTCTTAAAAGAAAAGTCAGTGATTTTCAGTATTACAGAGGCACCCTCAAGAGGGTTCATCAAACAAATTGCTTAAAATTAATCAAAATACAATAATATTAGGGTTAGAAACTAACAATATTGTGCCTTTTAAAACTTGCTAGTCCTTATGTGAAGTGCCTAAATTGGAATCAACAACAGTTGGGGTCCCTAAAAATAGGCTTAGATTTTATTTTGCTAAAAAAAAAAAAAAAAAAAAAAAAAAAAAACACAGTTTATATATATATATATATATATATATATATATATATATATATATTATATATATATATATATATATATATATCTTAAACACCTTTGTAAAAGCTCATACAGATCAATCAGCTGTTTCCACCTCGTTACTGAGCAACTACTGTACTGTGTGCTGAGAAACTAACACTGACAGCACCAGACAGGAAGACAGAGGAAAACAATTCTCTCAGCTGTGTCACCTTGCCGACCATGAAGCTCCGCCCAAAACTGACACCGATGACACAAATAAAATGTTTGTTTTATTGTACATTACATGTGTTGCTGTTTACAAAAATGCTGTTTACAAAATTACTATCTATAATAATGAATGTACTCACGTACACATGCGGTCTTCACTAAAGTCCCAATTTAAAGACAGTACGTTTCACTGTAGCCCTCGGGATGCAAGTACAGTAGGATCTGCCAGAACTGACGGACGCTGTATCTACTACAAATACTAATGAGAGCAAAACAAATACAAAAAAAACAAGGGAAACGCAGATCTTTTTAAGAAAGCTGGGTCTTTGTATAAATGGATTTTATATTTTTTAACGCTGCAATAACAGCTCTGTTTGTAAAGCATCCACACTCTAAAATTGACAGGCGATTTATTTGCACCTTATTTTCCCCATTGGTGCTTGAGCCCCGGAGCACTCACGGAATCACTGCCTGTGCACCTATTACACTATGTAACACAATTTTTGTTCCTGGGTAGTAAGTGTTATTTCCTAATTGCTTATGCCTCAAAAGTATAGAAAATGGCTATTATTCCCCACAAACTTTGCTTTTGTGACCAGGACAGTGATATTTCAAAATATCACTATTTCCAATGGGAAAACGGGCAAATGTGTGTCTTTTTGTTCACATAAAGTCAGAAAGAAACAACATATGAATCCAAATTAACATGTATTTATACTAAAGTAATACAAAAATGACTACAAAAGATTTAGAAGTGAGTAGTTTTTCGAGATTTACGATTATACTGTAAATACAGTATAATCGTAAGCGAGAAGGGCACTAGTCAGTGAGGCCACCAAGAGGCCTATGGTAACTCTAAAGGAGTTACAGTCTTCCACGGCTGAGCTGGGAGACACTGTGCATACGGCAACAATAGCCCGGGTGCTTCACAAAACTGTCCTTTATGGGAGAGTGACAAAAAGAAAGCCATTGTTGAAAAAAAACTCACATCAAATCTCGGCTATAGTTTGCCAGAAGACATGTGGGAGACTCTGAGACCAAGTGGAAGAAGATTATGGTCTGATGAGACCAAAATAGAGCTTTTTGGCCTCAACGCTAAGCGCTATTTTTGGCACAAAAATCCTGAGAACAACATCCCTACCGTGAAGCATGGTGGTGGCAGCATCATGCTACGGGGATGCATCTGAGTCGGGGCCTGGAAAACTTGTGAAAGATAGAGGGCAAAATGGATGCAGCAAAGTGTAGAGAAATCCTGTAGGTAAACCTGTTGAAGTCTGCAAGAGAACTGGGACTTGGGAGAAGATTCGTCTTCCAGGACAATAACCCCAAACATACAGCCAAAGCCACACTGGAGTGGCTTTAAAACAAAAAGGTCTATGTCCTGGAATGGCCCAGTCAATGCCCAGACCTCAATCTAATTGAGAATATGTGGAGAGAGTTGAAAATTGCTGTTCACCAAAGGTCCCCATCCAACTTGACGGAGCTTGAGCAATTTTGCAAAGAAGACTGGGCAAAAATTGCAGTGTCCAGATGTGTACTTATCCAAATAGACTCATGGCTGTAATTGCTGCCAAAGGTGCCTCTACCAAATATTGACTCAAGGGGGTGAATACTTATGCAATCAATTATTTTGTTTTGTATTTGTAATTAATTTAGAACAATTTGTAGATTTATTTTTCACTTTGACATTATGGACTTTTTGTGTTGATCAGTGGTAAAAACTCCTAATTAAATCCATTTTGATTCCATGTCGTAACACAATAAAATGGAAAAGTCCAAGGTGGGTGAATACTTTTGAGAGCCACTGTAGCAATGCTAATTCACATGCGGAGGATATTGCCAATGTTCAGCAACCTATACGAGTAGTCTGGCATTGTAAAGAGATGGTTAAGGATTTGAGTGGTCATTATTTTGTAGGCCACCATGGTCAAATTGGCATGGAGTTCTGGGTACTTCTGATATTGTGGTAAATATGTCTATTAGAAGAAGAAGAAGAAGAAGAAGAAGAAGAAGAAGAAGAAGAAGAAGAAGAAGAACTGCCTAGGCTGGAAACTATGGTGAGTTTACCTTGCATTTCACTGGAAGCCTGGTGCTTACAAACTGACTGTACTGATTGCAGGTACTGAAGGCAAGTTTAAGAAAATCATTTAAATTACAATTACCATGGTTAGTCCACATTCTGTACTCACATGGCATCACAGACGAACCATGTCCCAACTTACGCTATGGTCTCATTGAGAAAGAGCATCCCTGGTTAACCATGGTAAAGTTTTCTCATTGTGTTAATGGATGAACATGGTTTGTCTGCACCAAGCACATTCTAGGAATTGTTAACCATGGTAATAGATGGCCAAATCATTGCTGACCATGTTAAAAGTTCATGGTTTAACCATGACAACCATGGAGGCACATGGTTTAAATCTGGCACATAGTACTTGCACAAACAAACTTATCAAATATATTTATTAATGAAACAACATAGGACATTATTTATCCCTGTGTGTTATGTAGCTCTAAGCAACAAATATATTTTCAGTAGCACCCTGTAGGATTAAGATAACCACAATACTGATCATCCAGATGTTGCAAAATAAATTTCTGAACTCCACAATTATGATGAAATATAAAAAAATAACAGGAAACTAACTGTTGGTTCTATAAAAAGGACATAATTTTTAAATGACCACAAGCCACGAAGAAAGATTTATTGTTTACACTATGTGCATTTGTAGGGGAGCCAGTAATGTCAGAAAAACTGTTCTCAAAACTTAAAGTTAACTGTGTATCAAAGCAGTCAAAGTCCTGCTAGAAAGTTCTTCTATACTTTGTAAACAAAAGCAGCATTTTTTCTGGTTGTAATGTGCTGTACTTCTTGGGCAGAGTGCAAAGCAACAGAACATTAATGGTAATATAGGTTGATAAGACAAAACTCATCTTTGACAAGAAAAAAAAACCACAAAAGAAAACAGAAGGAATCCGTCAAAAGCGATATCTTGAGCTTTTATTGGCATTAATTATTAAGACAGCAAGTGGTAAACATACATTGTCTTTATATTATGTAATGAATAAGTTTCCAGTTGTTTTACAAACTTACATTAAATGTCTTCCAGCATGTTAGAGAAATATATATATATTTTTAAACATTTATTGTTCAAATGAAAAGGTAAAATCACTAATAAGTTAACCATGCAGACTGCTTTGATGGTTGCTAACTAATAAGATTTTTCTTAAGACAGTTGTTTTTTTTGTTCTTTTATTCCCCCCCACCCCCCACCCCCCCAAAGTGCATTAACATGTTAATTAAAAAACAAAAAATCCTTCATATAAGAAATCAAAATTTGCATTATTGTTACCACAAAAAAAAAAAAAAAAGTGGCAGGAAGGAACAATATAATAGGGCAAATGTCCAAAAGGCAATTATTGTGATTTTGGGCTACAGTTCATACAAGTTCCAGTTTTAATCTCATCTGGGTAATCTGACCCGCAACTACATGCATAAAATTAAGGTGTAACTGCTGTAATATAGCCTACCTAAACAAGAAAAAAATAAAATGATTTACTCCATAGTGCATATTTAATATTTGTCAGCAAAAGCTTAACGAAACATATACAATTTAAGCTACAACTTAATAAAACCCTCCTAATTAATGTGTTATATTTGTTGGAAACATCAGTAATGCTGATTAAAAATGTTTGATTTTCAGTTACTTAAAAAGGTTTAAAACATTTATTCCAAAAGGCATACCAAGTTAATGATCAATTAATAGAAAAACGTCAGTTTCTGACATCCAGTTTTGGGAACAACATTTTATTTGCATAGAGCTCTTTATTTGCATATGGTTGGCTCAATTTTAGATTGGATTGAAGTACATTTGATAATTACAGACTTTACCTTACTGTAGCAATACAATATGGCTAATCTAAGCAAGACCATTTCCATCTGCAATTTAAAAGTAAACAGAGCTTAATCTGACAATCTTTTGGTTTGGATATTTTCTTTGTTCATTTATTTATTTCCCAGTGACTTTGTATCCAGTTAACTTGGTAGGTTGCAAATTGTCTAGGAATTTCACATCAGGAAGGAATGTTTAGCTACCATCATCTGAAGAAAAAAAAAAAAAAAAAAACCCAAAAAAAAAAAAACATGGAAGCATATTTCAAGTAAAACCACAGCTACAACTTTACAAAAAACAAAAACACATTTTAGAAAAAAATAAAAAATAAAAAATACTGAAATGTTCAGATACTAAATTCTGGTCACATAATATTTGTGTAATTTAACAAAGGTTACATTTTTACTTGCAGACTACACATTTGAAAATATATTACAGAACTTCAATATAATTTATATATATATATATATATATATATATATATATATATATATATATATATATATATATATATATGCACCAAATGAATGAATATGCCCAGGACTAAATATTAAGTACAGTATATACATGTTTTACCTTTACATATTGTTACCTGAGTTCTAAATCTGTTTACTCCTGTATTGTACTTGATAAATATGTAATTATTAATTATAATTATAAGACTTTCACATGGACTGCTAACTTCATTTGGACTGATTGCAAAGCAAATCCTTTCTGACTCAGGAGCTTGATACAAACAGTGAGGCAAAGGAAAAATTACTTATTTTAGTTTTATTGAAGATATTATTAAGCGTTTATATATATATACACAATACAGATACTGACTCTTACCTTTAGTACAAGAAGAAAAACCGTGTTCTATGAGAAGCTGCCATACTCTCGGACATGTTACGAACTTTCAGATAGTTCACAAATCCTCTGATGAACAAGAGGAGGCCTGAAAGAGAACAAACTATTTTAAGTTTCATTCTACTGTTGCATAAATACATGTCCTTCTACATTAACAATACATCCCACCTCATAATGTCTTGCCATCTATGGATTCAAATTGAGTAATAAGATTCCTTTCAAATACTAACAATATCATCAGTACAGGTGAATTTTCACACCACTGAAAATGTCAGCTTAAATTTGTTTCAAATCAAAAACTTCTTGACATACTTTTACCAACATCAATTACGACAACAGTGGTGACACTATATCTAATGCAGAGGACCATGAGGCACTATATTTTTCAAATTTCCAAGAAAGAAAAATCATATAAAATAAGTGTCACTGCCATCTAGTGGATACAACCATTTATCTTAGTTTTTTTTTTTTAAACCTGTGAATATACTACAGTAAGAATACTCTATGTGCCATTACAAAATGCAAATATTTATTTTATTATGGAACTGAAAAATTAGAAACACCAGGTTAAAAATCAAAATCACATAGGAGGCCTGTTTTATATGTTTTGGAAAGTTTATGGTATACAATATGTATAGACTCTTGGTGATCCCAAGTTGAGGACTGGTACAGAACTGAATCAGTGTTGGACAACTGTCAAATTATAAAGGTAGTGTTTTATGCATGAACGGGTTATTACTGTGTACTAGATTGACTTGGTGATCCAGTGGTTAAAGAAAGGGTCTTGTTACCAGGAGGTTCCTGGTTTAATCCTAGTTCAGCCACTGACTCACTGTGAGTGACCCTGAGCAAGTACCTTAACCAACTTATTATTATTACTATTATTATTATACTTAACCAATTATTATTATTACTATTATTATTATACAACTTTCCATCACAAATACAGTAAGCAGTTAAACTATAGAGCTTTTTATGACAGTGGTTTTCCCCAGTAGCAATGATGCAGAAATTGTTAAGAAATTATCTGCCAAAAGTCTATTGGGTTTGTGGTTTATAAAGCCAGTAGTTTACAGATGATGAACAGAGACTATTTGATGCATTGAGAGTTCCTGCTCACTGGTCTGCAAAACAGCTGTGAGACCCAGTGGAGTCACTGAAGATACCACACTATCTGAAAGACTGTTTTTAATGAATAATGAAAGAATAGTAAGCAGGTTCTGGCTAAAGAAACCATACCTTAAACTAAAACAGAATGGGACAATGGACAATATTCATAAAGTCTTTTTTGATCCAGTTCTACGTTTGCAGCATGTTTTTGTAAAAGAAAAAAAAAAAAAAAACAGCTAATGTTACAGATCTAGCAAGACATATTTAAGATTCTCAACCAAGGGCCATCAGACAACAGTTTTAATATTTTAAGGGTTTGAGGGAGAATTTTACTGGTTTTTTTTCCATTTTAAAAAATACTGCTTATTGCAAATGTATTGAATCCAGCTGACTGACACACACACACATACACACACACACATACACAAACACACACTCTGAAGCATAAGGAAGATGGGTTGAATTACTTCTAGAGGACAGCCAAGCTAAAACCCAACCATTCAGGTTATAAACCAGGTAAAGCACTAGAGGGCAGTAGGGGACAAGTACTTATGGGGGAAAAAAGTTAGTCAAGTCAAGCATTATACACACAAAGTTGGTGACACAAAAATATCAGAAGGTTCAGTGAGTAACTGTAGGTTATAAGGGTAAAGGGGATGACTTAACAGTAGTAAGAAATAAACAGGGCTTTTATGGCTTTAAACAGTATGGAGGGTTTTAAGTGAACAAGTTGAAATGAACACACCACAAAAATATTTTTTTTCTTTGCTGTTATTCAATAGTAGAAAAACGTCAAACTTACCAAGAACAAGGAATATCCACCACAGCCAGTACTGACCATTGAAGTATCCAGTAAAATAATCGGAAAACTGAAAGAAAGGAACAGATTCATTCAGTTTCATACATTCTTAAAACACTTACATTTCAGTTGTACAACTGTATAAACCAAGTAAACACAGAAATAAAATAACTAAATAAATAAACAAACACAAAGTTTCATTGTAGATTTGACTGGAGAGGAGGCAAAAGTTAAAATATTCAATTCACATCTAAACCCTTTAAGGCAGGGGTGGCCAACCCTGGTCCAGAAGAGCCTCAGGGTGTCCTGGTTTTTGTTTTACCCCAGCCTCTTAATGATGTAATTGACTTAATGATTGGGCTTAATTGGTCAGAATTACTGTTTGAGGTATTTAGTGATTGATGATTTAGAGCTACCTACAAAACCTGCAGGATTGAGGCTCTCCAGGTACATGGGTTGGTCCCTCCTACTTTAAGGGATAGGTTGCAAATTACTTTTAAAATTAATTTCACAGAGGGGGACCAAAATAGTATCTGGAACCAGACTAAGCAACACATACAGGGCTTGTATATTGCTGTAACTATAATATATAACAGAATTAAAACATTTACATTGTTCAAGTAATAGAGAATTTATTGATAGATGACACTCCTGTGACATCTAATTTTAGTAAGCAAATGTACTTCATGCAAGTTGTAAATTCTGGTCGAATGAGATAGATTGCTTTTAGTACTGGAATATATGCTGAAATGCTGCTACTGTAAACACTTTTTTTGTGGGTTATAAATTGTGTTCAAGTCAATTATATATCTGTATCACTTATTTGAACTTCACAGACTTGTCTATCAAAGAAACCTCTGACCCAGGAATATAGCACCCTGCTGTTTCTAAAATGAACAGCACATTCAAAGGAGTTTAATCGTATCAGACTGGGATGTTCCACTGACCTCTCAAAAGAAGAGCTTCTGACCTTCACAGAACCCCAACCCCCTCTTATGTTTAATCACTTCCAAAAGACACCAAAGTCATAAAAGGCATCAAACTAATTAAAGTCTTTTCTGTTCACCAAGTAGTCTAATATTCTGCTTCCCAGCAGCATGCTGAAAACATTTAATTAACCCTTGGCATTTCAGCTTTTCCTGCTAAATGCCATGGCGAAGTAGCTTCAGCTCAAGGAAGGGCAAAAAGACAGGTATCTTTTTGGTATTTACACCAGACTTCATGCTTCAGCAGGGCTCTACTTTTAAATTTTTAGCTAGTAGCCCCTCAGGCCACTGAGCTAGTGTTTTTACTGGCCCAGATGCAATTTTATCTGGCCCAATATAATTATATATTTATTCATGATCATTTTTATTTTCAGTATGTTTCTAACTGTGTATGGTAACCAAAGAGAGCCCATGTCTCAAAAGAAACTGGCTAAACGAAGTCTTTCAATATATGTTACTTCAGTCATTAAACATGTATATAGCAAGTGCTAAAAAGTATGGTATTCCAAACTTAGGTAACATTGAAATTAGAAACCTATTTTAACATTATGATGAAAGATTCTGAATGGCATTTCTGACCTGAACACATCAGATCCCAAATCAAAAAGTTAGACAATTCGATTGCGTATCTGGGTATCCATCGGGACATCTTACTGTGAGACTGGATAAGATATAAACGAAATGTTTAAAAAACAAATAAAGCTGCTGTTTTCTGCAAGTCTGATGAAATTGATGCCAAACAAGGCAAAACGTTACCTTTTTTTTCTCTGTCATAATGAAGCCTCCACCCTAAATGTTCGTCTTCATTTTTTTTTCACAATTACATTCTTTATGATTTATTGATTTCAGCACTTTCCTTTTGGCTTATTGGTTGCTTAGTAGAAAACCTGATTTGTAAAAGCCCAACATTGCTTTGCTTAAGCATTGCATGGTAAGTTCGATTTGAAGAACTTTTTGCCGTCAGAGACATTGCCCAGGTGTCACTACAAGGAAGTAGCTCTTCTTGACCCCCAGTTCGGAGTTATGTTATTACAAAAAAAAGTGGTTTGCAAACTAATTGTTAGCTTTTTGACACACTGGCTTGTTTTCCTGGATTCATGAAACGGAAGCGACACACACACACACACACACCTCTGTAAAAAATTGAGACCACTGCAAAATTATAATTTTCTCTGGTTTTACTATTTATAGGTATGTGTTTAGGTAAAATGAACATTTTTGTTTTATTCTATAAAATACTGACAACATTTCTCCCAAATTCCAAATAAAAATACTGTCATTTAGAGCATTTATTTGCAGAAAATGACAACTGGTCAAAATAACAAAAAAGATGCAGTGTTGTCAGATCTCGAATAATGCAAAGAAAATAAGTTCATATTCATTTTTAAACAACACAATACTAATGTTTTAACTTAGGAAGAGTTCAGAAATCAATATTTGGTGGAATAACCCTGATTTTCAAGCACAGCTTTCATGCGTCTTGGCATGCTCTCACATTTATATTGGGTGACTTTATGCCACTCCTGGCGCAAAAATTCAAGCAGCTCGGCTTTGTTTGATGGCTTGTGACCATCCATCTTCCTCTTGATCACATTCCAGAGGTTTTCAATGGGGTTCAGGTCTGGAGATTGGGCTGGCCATGACAGGGTCTTGATCTGGTGGTCCTCCATCCACACCTTGATTGACCTGTCGGTGTGGCATGGAGCATTGTCCTGCTGGCAAAACCAATCCTCAGAGTTGGGGAACATTGTCAGAGGAGAAGGAAACAAGTTTTCTTCCAGGACAACCTTGTACTTTGTTTGATTCATGCGCCTTTTACAAAGACAAATCTGCCCTATTCCAGCCTTTCTGAAGCACCCCCAGATAAGTTCAATTTTCAGCTTTGCCCAACACCTGGTCGTCTAATGGTTAGATGGAGACCTGGAGAGGCCTACTTGGTGGAGGATCGGTGATGATCTGGGGGTGCTTCAGCAAGGCTGGAATCATGCAGCTTTGGCATGAATCAAGTCAAGTGGGCCTGTTACATTTAACTAGTATCTATATATATATATATATATATATATATATATATATATATATATATATATATATATATATATATATATATATATATATAGTTAAATGTAACCGGCCCAGTTGGGCCTGTGGTGCTTCATAACTACTGGCCAAACTGCGCTCTCTACCGGCCCCGGGCCACAGAGCCATGGTTAACGTCGAACGCTGTTCAGAGATGAAAAGGCTCAGCACATATTGCAGGGTTGGGTTCAGTTTTCTGCTAAGGACAGTTTGTATTCATTTATTAACTAAAATACATTTATGTATTGATATTAGAATGTATGTGGTTTATTGGAAGCTATCTAAAGTTTCACAAAGTTGGGTGTTTTACCTAAGCATTGTCTGCAAAAAAAAAAAAGAAAAAAAGAAAAAAAAAAGAAACTGGATGCTGCACATCTACCCTTCTCAGAGGATAGATTAACACAAAACAAATATGTAGTAGGTTCAAAGGGAGGCAGAACCGCAAAAATTTGGCTGTCAAACATACCCTCACAATAAGGATCCATTTAATCAGGGAAAGTCCAAATCCACAGATAGCACCATAGCGTCCTGCAATGGTATTGGTCAAGCAGAAGGACAGGCAAAAGCCAACCCAGTTGAAAAGAAATGCCACTGTGTTGAAAATAGAAACATTGGAAAGTTAAATGCCCATCTGTTCAAATAGGAATTTTGGTTTATTTGCACTAAATGTATTAGTCCTCAATTGCATGTGATTGACTAAATTGAACATTTCTTACAGAACACATTACTAGTGCTTGCTACTGTTGAGTCAAATCTTTTCAGCCAGTACTAGGTAGCACCAATCAATTGTTCCATAGTGCACAGATACTGCAATACAAAGGTAGTCAATGGAAGGGGCCACAGTCCAAATCTGGATCGTCAGAACATTTTGAATGGTCTGCCTTGTCATATGCGTCTACAGATATGGACAAAAGTTTTGCATCTTCTAGAATTTTAGGATTGAGAAATAATTTTAAAAGAAAAACTATATGAACATAATTTAGATCTTTTACTTAATATATTGTAATCAAATTAGTTCCCCCCAGTAGGGGAAATGGTGTGCTCACAAGAGACAAGCCTTGATATCGCAAAAAAGTTTAATGAGAGCCATTTAGAAATGCCACATTTTTCAATTTGTCAGTTTTCATTAAGTATATGGAAAACTACAAAACAGTATGTAATTTGTGACATTATCCAGCAAATTTTATTTGACTTTATGAAGCAAAATTAGTTAATTCTATAGGGTAATGCAAAACTTTTGGCCATAGCTGTAGGTTTTGCTTGCATTCACATTGGAAACACTGAATTTTTGGGAACACATAGTTGTGTACACGTAATCCAAAAGGGTACCACAGGTGCACTGTGATAGTAAGTAGTCAATATGCGTCAAGTGCTATGAATGAAACCAATAAAGTGAAACAGCTGTAGCCTGTTTTGGAAGTGTCAACCATTCCCTTCTCTATGGCTAATAAAACAACCGTCATCAGTAAGACACTGTTTCCATACCTTCCGTGTGGTTCAAGTTTGAAAAAAATAAAATAGCACGTCATAAATATAAGACTATTTGTGTTGTACACAACTTTATTTTGCAAGCAATTGGAGCTCCAGACTTTGACCTTGTTGCAACAAAGAATTTTGGAACTTCACATAAAATAATTGTCTACCACTGCTGTAATATCTTAAGCCTTTTCCACATAAATAAATAAATACATGCTGAACAACTACTAGATAAAGTGTTGCTTTAAAAGTTTACAATGAAATGATAACACAATGTTTGTGGTCTCAGTGATTTATAAGCAGTCCTAAGTGTGTCCAACATGTTGCCATGTTGGTCAAATGTTTAGCCTCTAGGTGGAAATAAGAAACCTTCACTTTATAAATCCAACCACAAGATGGCAAACACCTATTATACAATCATCCTGGACATACCCAAGAGTAGACCTTCAACTAGAAGCCAACTTTACCTTGATTTTAGGGCAGTTTACAATTAGTAAGAACCTATGAAGAAAATATCACTCTTTCCTATAAAATGTTTCACAGGGCAATTAGTAGAACAAACACCAATGTCTTTTTTATATCTACAAATATCTTCTATAAAACACCAATATCATCTAATTTCTAAATTAACAGAGATTAAATGTAATTTATAAAAAAAAAAAAAAAAAAAAAAAAAACAACAAAAAAAACAATGCTAGAGCAAAAGGCTCCCAAAACAACAAAGTGGGCTAAAACTGGACTGTCAACAAGGCCTGCTTTCTGATACAATACATGTGCACAAAATGAGAATATAGGAGGATTGTGGAGTACTGTAGCTTTAACTAAACACTGACAACTCACTGAAAAACGCTAGCATGAATACCCCATCATTGCCAACTCTCAGTTGATCTGCATCACTGAAGTCATCTCTTGGTGGATAGTCGTCTTCCTGCGTTGGACAATATATGGCTTAAAGTGAGCAAACATTTCAAGGGTATACTTCCACACAATACCCTATTACAGTGCACTTTTGAATAACTTATCAAAGAACAAATAATAGAAATCCACAAACTTAAAGACAGGGATTGAAATAAGACTCTTATTGCATAGCAGTTGAACCCATTCCAGGTTTTAATACAAGCTTCATTAGCTACAGTGTACTGGTAACAGGCTCAGGTGTGTCTCATTAAACTCAAAGTAAAACCAGGAATCAAAATTCTATGCAATGGGAGTTTCATTTCCATCCCTGATAGAGCATATATACCAAAGACTAAACTATATATGAGAAAGTATATACAAAAACAATATGGAAGTTGAATAGGTCATCCTCAATTTTCTGCTTATTATTTTAGAGTGAAACTTAATTTTAGCAAGCTATGTGATCACATACGTGTCAGACTAAAGAATTTTAAATTGCATTGAGACCAATAATGCAAAAACATAGGACAATGTAAATTTACTCTGTCCAATCTTTATATACCAGATCAATAATTTTCAAAAGGCAAATGATGGGAACTGAGGGTCAAAGCAATCCTAATCCTATAAAACAAAGAAAAAATAAATAAGTAAATAAATAAATGATAACTTGTAATAGGTATCCATATAACAAATTATTAGAACCACTTTTGAATACTACACTACTTATCAGAATTTTAAATTTGCAGCAACAAAAAAGAAAGATTACATGGGGTGAAACCATAATGGTCTATGGTAGGAAATCAAACATATAAGTGCCAGCATTCATAATTACACTATTGAAAACTCCTAAAGGGATGAAGTAAATAAGGACACTTACACTTGGAGCTACATCCGCTGCAGCAGCCACCATTGCTGCAGCTTTAGCGTTTTCTGCTTCATCATAAGTGGGCAATGTGGTAGCAACACTGTATGGAGGTGGCACAGGGTAATTTTGAAAATCTCCTTCTGTGAAAACAAGAATGGCACATTAAGAATTTTCACTCCTCAAAACATATGATTTATCCTGGCCCACTTTTTTTGTGAGAAACTTAACCCTTATGGGCACAGCCCACATATAAGACGTTATACATGTTATAAGAGCAGAGTTCTATTAGAACCCACATGCCGTAAAACAGTGTTTATTTACAATATTTGCCAGTAGCCCTGGTGCCTATTGGAGACCGGCGACTATTTGAGACTCTGCGTTTATTATGTAAGATCACCAACATCTGCAAATACTTCAGATGCAATAATGAAAACGCTGCCTGCACACAACAAACGACATAAGTAAATTACAACATTCCAGCAAAGTCATTAAAAGGTTGCGTAAGTAGGTAATAACAGTTTGTATTGTAATAATAATAAAAACATTAAAATCCACTAAAGATATCCCTGTAAATATCAGAACACACGCGTGTATTTAGGTAGGCTTGCAGCACAATAAAAAGAACAAACATGGTTTTAAAATTAATAAAAGCAGTATGTATCAGGGTTCGGATTTGGACGAATAGTTAGGATTCGGTGAACCAAATCCGAATCATATATCCACCCAGACACACATCCATTCTAATACATCTATTCAATGTATTTAAATAAGACACAGATCCGGTATTGAATGCAACTGTTGTAGTTAATAACAAGAACACATTTAATGAACTCTGTCGCAGCTCTCAACTCCCTAAATGAACTTACTGGTAGTGCATGTACTAAACACGTCACGCAGCTGCTAAATGCAAACATACCCCCGTATACAACAGCACATTCACAAGACACTTTTCAAGCTTTTGTGCTTTGTTGCTTTGTCTAAGACGTGTTCTAGAGATCATACTGAGAGAAAAAATAAAAATAAAATCAGTGCACAGAAATATATATTTTTTGTAACTTTACAACTGTCAGATGTGCAAGATGTTGTTGAACAATATGCTTTAGTAAATTACATTTTATGTTACTGTAATGTGCCAATACAAGTTAAACCATTTGAGATGTGGGTTTTATTTCGCTGGGAGATTCAGGTCCTCATCATGGTAATTTTTTCCTCATAGATCTCAGATAGTGTTGTCAACAGGCTCCAGAACCTTGGGTAGGTCAGGTTTTTTAACTGACCTCTCTAAACTGCAATGTATTCAACATGTAAAGTGAGTGTGAACTGCTTGAGCAGTTTAGTAAATGTATTTAATTGTTTAATTAGCCTCGTAAGAACAATTAATCGTATTGCTTGAATTTTTTTATGCAGTAAACAATATCTATCAAAATAACCCAACACCATTACTATAGATAACTTTGCTCTCACCTGTAATCTTTTATTTAACCTTGTGGCATCAGGAAAAGTTTTTATTTGTTTAATATTTCTTGCTTCACACAGTCTGCCCATCACAGACTTAGAAAGCCAATCAGCTGCTGTATACATCTGATTGATAGAAATAGTCCTAGCAGGCATGTGTGTGCTCTTTGTAACAACTAAGTAAAACAATTCAATTAATTTAGCGAAAGTTCGCACAATTCACACTCACTTTACTGAATACATTGCAGTTTAGAGAGATTACAAAACCTGACTTTCCTTAAAGTGTCCCGAGATTCTGGAGCCTGTTGCAACCTTACTCTCAGATCAGGTGACACAGTTTGAAAAGTCATGAAGGAAAATAGTGGGTTATGGCAAAGATGCAGTAAACGGTTCTGAATTTTGATGTTTCTGTTGTGGGGGGAGGGGGCAACCGGTAAATTGTGTAATTTTCAAAGTGAAATGTTATTCAGGGATATATTTCCATTCGGTAATGAAAATACTTGAACTAAAAGGCTCAAAACAATAGATTGTGCAAGTCCCTTGTTAGTAGCTGCCACTCAACTTTTCATTCAACAATTTTATTGACAGTTTTTGTAGATTCGGTATTTGGCTGAATCTTTTGCAATGGATTCGGCCGAATCCCAAAAACTTGGATTCGGTACATCCCTAATTAACATATATTATATTTATTGTTCAACCTCAAAACATGTACATTGGTAAGCACTTGAAAAAAATAACCAGCAACGAATCTTCATTGCAAAACAACCGCATTAAATACTGCATTAATACGAAAAATAAGTTCCTTACTGTTGGCCCACAACACACTCGAAAATGCTTCAAACTGTTTAAAGATTAACATTAAAATTAGTACAAGTACCAGTTGTATCACAAAATCAAAGTCAAAAAGTGACAAATGTATTTTTATAACGTGTACATTGATAAATAACAATGCTGGAAAAGGAGCAAAATTCTCAAATGCACAAAATACTGTTAATATGAAAAAAACACAAATACACTAAAAGGCAACCCTGTATATATCAGAAAACAAGTTTGTATTTTACTTTGTGACAGAGATTGAACGATTCTTGGTGTTAGATCTCCTTCCTGACCTGTGAGGGCGCTGTGTAAAAGGAACGGAGTACCCTTAACTAAATGGCATGACAATTTAATCCTTAGCGTAGGTGGAAGTCGGTCATTTAGGAAGGGGGCTGAGCTACGGCACCCAAGCTCAATGACTCGGACGGGAGACGGCGTGGCATTCAAGGAATGGAGGAGCGGATGTGCTCGTTAACCTAGGGGTCATGGGTGAGGGTATAAATAAGGGGCGTAGTGAAAGTGATCTTTTCCTTTGTATATGGTTAGCAACAACCTAGAAGGAGTCCCCGTTATTTGTGAAAGAAACTGTGAGTGTTTGTTAGTTCTGTCTTGTTACGCTGTTTGTTTGTATTGTCCGTTTCAAGATTACTAGCATGAGCTCCGGAGCCGCAGTCGCAGGCCAGCATCAAACCCGCATATCACCACTCACTTTTCACTGAGAAACTGTCTTTGCACCATGAGCACTTAATTTACGCACTGTAGGAACTGTGTCTGTGTTTTGTGTGGGTGAGAAAAGCCTGGACTTTTGGTTTCGGGTCAAACCCGTTGGATTTACAAACAGAACTGATACACGCCGCTGTACCACTGCAATCATTACTATTGTTTACAGGTTTTGCCATAAGGCTCTGGACATTATAATCATTAATAAACACCCTTGCACCTGTGAATCATTGTCTGTGTGATTAATCAACTCTGCACTGCACTCACCTGCACACTCACCACTTTGCCACATACTTTCAGCATGCTCAAAAAAGCTTCAAAACTGGTTTTAAAATGAATAACATCATAAAAAAAAAAAAAAAAAAAAAAAAAAAAACTATGCATTACATGTACCTTTTAAAATAAATTAAACTCAGTTGTCTTATTCACCTTGAGCCTCAGGGTCTCTTCATCGCTGTTGAAAAACAAATTGGAAAGCTCGCTGTACAGCCATGTGTGTGTATTGGCTGGAACATTCAGTATGACATGCATTATATTATTATTCATAACCCAGAGTTTACAAGAGACCTGGCATCTATTTACCATATTTACCAGCAGCCCTTGCGCTTAGTAGAGACCCAGCGAGTATTGGAGACTGCCGATTATTTGAAGTTTTATAACATTTTGCCTAGTACCGAATGCACAGAAAATGATTGGATAATTCTTTGATTCACTTTGACCATACATTTTTTTTTTTTTCATTTTACAAAGAAAAATATTGTACAATTTATTTATAAGGTGTTTCTGTTGGATTTCACACTTGTGTGTTTTGGGGGATAATCTTTGTCTCACAAGAACCACCATTTTATGTGTGTCTGTGTTTTGTTCTTCTGCCAAAGTGTCCTTACATTCAGTCTTCCTGTCCTTGTTTTAGTTAAACCAAAGTTATTGAATCCTTTTCAAGAGGCGTTTCTTGGCACTAACATAACCTATTGTGTTTTGCATTAGCTTAGTTAACTCTAATGTTTTGCATTAGACATGTTTTTCTGGCAAAGATATTTTCCACGAGCTGTACGTGTTTTTGATGTTTTAGATTCAATAAACAGCCTAATACTGAAAAAGAAGGATTTTTTTTGTACAAAAGCACTTCTCCATCACAATAAATACCTAAAATTCCCAAATAACACTCAAATAATATTTTCTAAATAATCTCTAGAGCCTCTTATACTTAGCTGCTCTCACAATACTTTACCATTTACTGTACACCAGAGGGTTCTCTGCACACGCCTAGTTGGAATATTGGTAGGCTACTTGAAACATTGCGATTTCCATCCGTGCTTTTATTTTATTTGATCAGTTTATAAAATGCCTTGAAACTTCAGTACTTTTGGGAAAGAACTGGTCTTTTAACTTTTTTAACAGTATATGTAAAATATATAAGCCCCGATTAAAATAGATTTATGCCAAGCTACAGAAATATTGAAAGTTAAAAAAAAAAAAAAAAAACACTGAAAAAAGGGATCAAATAGGCACTGCAAAACAGAAGCCCCAAGTATATTGTGTGTCTGAATAGGAATGTTTTCAATTCATGGTTTACCTGGAGCTGCAGTTGCTCCTGCTGCAACACTGCTGTATGGAGGCGGAGGAGTGTCTGACTCCAGTGACTCTGCAGTCTGTGAAAGGGGCGCAGTCTGTGCCGAACCAGAGGGCCCCTCACTCACAGAGGACTCGGAGACCTCATCCTCATTGTTTAACTAAATTGAGGGAAAAAAAAAAGAGATAAAAGTTCCCCTCCTACAGTCAAAAGTGTAAACACCACATCTTCAATAAACTTCTTCAGTACACTAGTCTCTGGCTAAAAGAACCCCTCATTGTTCTTCTAGCCGAAGTGTTCTTCAAGACACAGTTAGCCATGAATCAATCAATAAATAAAAAAATAATAAAAAAATAAAAGACACACGTGTTGCTTGTCATGACGTGCACCAACATATGAATGAGCTGAATAAGTAAAAGCAGAACAATAGGCAAGTGTATGTTAATAAACTATAATAACAAAGTCACAGACAAACTAATGTTAATAAAACTAAAGCAAAACATGGCCCAAAAAGCTTAAATCGCTCTGTACTATGAATTTAGCTGGCAGGTGTGTTTTGGTCTATCACAATAGCAGAGGCAAAAATAATTAGGGATAGAGTTAGGGTTAACTTAACGTTAAACAAACTGCCAAACTAAATTAACACAGCACCCCTACACACGTTACAAGACATGCACATTATTTAACACAATGGTGAAGCAACTCACCAGAATGGAAAACACCAAATTGTCGGTGACTCGTGTCTGATTCAGTCCCCCCCCAAAATTTGTGTAGCAAGAGAAACAGCGGAGCATTTTGCCATCTGTTTACATGCCGTACCTGCATATGTCAAGTTTCCCATTCTATTCTATGATCGGTTTCTCAGTCTAGCGTTTCAGGTTTCATTCTCTAAGGCAGTGCTAGTAGGTTTCATTCTCTAAGGCAGTGGTAGTACTGTGGAATGTGCAATGAAAGTCGGGGGAGGGTCAGGTGACACTTGTATCCAATTGTGTGTTATGTAGCGATTCCAACCTGTGGGCGTTTAGAAGACTGAGATATATTGCGGGAAATCATTCAACTTTTACAAGTGTATATATACAGTGTTTTAAATTATTTTTTGTTTTATTATTAGTTTTACTTGTTTAGTTATAGTTTATATGGTTTTTAGCGAAAGCTAAACATGCAACGTACGTGGTCTTTCAATAATGAGCAAAGGGAGTGAAGTTGGTTTGGAGGATTTCAATACCAGCGACAGTGATGCTGACTTATCACTCAGCAATGATGATGATGACGATGATGATGAAGAGGAAAACACAGCACAGGGTACAAGGCAATGAAGCACAAACTGTAGCAAGACATACAGAGCATGCAAAGTACTTGTACATGCATTTGTGACTATCGCTCCAACACAAGGGAAGCTGTTTGGTTTGAAATGGCAGTGCTGCTACAAAAATGAAAACAAAAAAAAAAAAAAAGACACAAGAAAAATGTGCAGTGGTTGCGAAGGCAAACCCAGGTTTTGTGTATTGAACATTTCAATAAATGGCACAGAGCCAGTCGATAATGGCACACGTTTTGATGTTATTTGATTCTTATTTAATAATTACTGTTTACTGATTATTATTGTTATAAGCAGCGTTTTTGTTTTCATTGTTCAAAAAAAAAAAAAAAAAAAAACAAAGAAAAAGGAATGCATTTTTATCTCTATATTGAACATGAGTATGTAGTACACATGGGTATGTAGTACATCATATGTTAACATTTTACAGCAATTACAGGTTTGAAAACATTATTATTATTTTCAAAATCTGGTACCTGGGAATGGGTTTCATTTTTACATCTGGACTTGAAGTGGTTAAAGGTAAGAAGAATTTTAAAATCAACTTGAAACCTGACAGGCAACCAGTGCAAGGACTGATGTGATCACTTGCATGTGACCTAGTGAGGACTCTAGCTGCTGAGTTCTGAACATATTGTAATTTGGTAAGTGTGCTTTTAGAGACGCCTGCGAGCAAGGCGTTACGATAATCTATCCGTGAGAAAACAAAAGCATGAACCAGTTTTTTAGCTACAGATGCAGAGAGCATACTGTGCCGAGAAAAAGGTTTGTGAACCCCAGTGATAATTATGGAAATTCCACAGTTTTACCATGATAGTCTTCTTGAATCAAATATTAAATATCCAGTAAGGTTTATATTAACCAATTCCATGTCTTTTGAAACAAAATGATGCATGAATTAGACAAACAATGAGAAATTAAGATTCAGGGTATGTGAAAAAATAAGTGAACTCCTGGTTTTATCAGCTCAATTAAGGGGATAATTAGAATCAGGTGTTTAAACAATTAGGTAGATCTTCAGGGGTGCGTTTGGGAGGCCCCACCCTATATAAAGATCAGAAACTTTGCGAGTTTGGTCTTCACCATACAGGTGTGTGGAAACATATCATGCCATGATCAAAAGTAATCTGAGGACCTCAGAAAAAGTTATTGATGCTCATCAAGTCTAGAAAGGGTTACAAAACCATTTCTAAAGATTTGGGGCTGCACCAATCCACTGTCAGTGGTCACTGTAGAGACAGCTAGGTCAAAAGGGCCAAGTTCCAGGAACAATCCGCGGACAAAGGACAGCAAGTATCCGAACCAGTCGCAGCAAAAACAAGGACTCTTCACAGCATAGCAGCTGCGAGCACCAACACAGATGGCAAGCACACACACGTAGCAACAGCTGTGAGAGCACTACCCACTGCAGCCACAGGCAGGCCACATGCAACCACCTCTCCAGCAAGCCAGCACACAAGACAAGTGAGACACAGCAATCACTCGGGAGACCAATATCACAGGAAATAAGTTAGCTGAGAAATAAGTTAGTGCTTAACTTTTTGAGCCTTTCTACGCATGTGCGAATCTTAGAACTTAAAAAGGCAAGGTTCTCTGAGGAGATTCATCGAAAATTACAGGACGCCATTTGTATTTTTTTTTTGCACTGCAGACAGTAATTTTTGTTTAAATATGCTGGTTTTTTTTTTTTTTTGTAAAATGTAGATTTAAGTTTATTTTTTTTATAAATGCATTTTATCTTCAGGAAATAGTTTGCTGTATTTTATTTTTTTTTATTTTATTTTTTTACCATAAATATTTTAAAAACATTGGCATAATTTATTTCTATGCATAGTTAAAATCACAACTTGCCAAATGTGTATTTCATTTAATTTAAATGTGTATTTCATTTCAATATCGTTCGTGGGCATGTCAAATACTGTGGGGTAAGCAATAAGTGTTTAATAACTGTTTATGTAGGCTCACTTTAACAAAGTTATATTATTTTCATGGTAAATTGCTCGGTGACTTTGAACCTTTTCAATAAATTGAGTGGGAAAGTGGGTACAAACACTTTTCTTCATGTAGAGAATAATGTTTTTGATGTTGTAATAAAGTCTACATGGGATATCTAAACCTTTTAATATAGAAAATGTACATGTTTTTAGTGGAAGATGGTGTTTTAAGGTATTAAATTTGAGAAACGCACAAAATAATTGGCTTCATGTACATACTGCCCTAAAGTGCAATTATATTATTTATAGTATGAACATCTGTAATCCTACTTGATAGCACCAAATACTGTGCTACTAATTTAGACAGCTCTCCAATTTAATGCAGTACCCTGTGCAAATCTCTCATCCTCACTTCTACAATAAAAGTCTCCACTCAGTCGTAATATATTTCAGGAAAGATAAAACATCATATCACAGGTTTTACTTGTCGATTAGTATGTGAGAACTTGGTCTTAACTTTATCTGATTTGTTTTAATTATTATGTTTTACACGAGAGCTCATTAATCAAATATAAAGATCATGAATATAATGTAGATATCACACAGCATTAAAGTAATACTTGTCTACATTTCTCAATAATTTTTTATTAAAACAAAACAATACACACAATACATGTACATGAACACAATTCAAAATATACAATACAAAATAATACAATAAAAACAAAGGTGTAAGGGTGGGTATGGGATGGGAAGGATATATTTACAGAAGGGGTGGTTTAATTCCACGCTGGAGGTTTTGTATGAATATATCAATAACATACCAGTGTCATTCATATGGACAGCCCCTCCTAAAAAGCCCAACCTGATCATATTTAATTTCAGGCTGCCAAATTGAATCCCCTTACGAATTCCAAACTTACATTGTTCACCCAGTTACTTGCTTTGCTTTTTTTAAATTGATTTATTTTTTTGGTTCTCAAATGCCTTTACATCTTTCCAAAGACGTTGCTGGGTGATGCACGAGAAAATTATTTTTGTATTTGGAAATAGCTCATGTTAATTTTTTTTTTTTTTATTGTAATAACCAATTCTACACTTTTCAATTTACCTAAATAATTGCCTCAATCATGAATCACCGGGATGTCAGGTTTGAAAGAAGGGGAATTAAAAAAATAAATCATAAACAAAACAAAAAAAAGCCACCTAAGCCCCCTCCGTCCGAACCAGAGGACAGAGGAGTTTGGTTGCTGCAGGTCCAGCCCAAGGCGTGTGTACACTGTAAAATATATATATATATATATATATATATATATATATATATATATATATATATATATATATATATATATATATATATATAATATAATTGATATATATATATATATGACGAATTCTTGCTTCTGGTTGCACTCTATGACTGTATAGTATAGTCTACACACTTCCAAGTGTGTTTAAATAACAAACACTGACAACAGTAGTCCAGTTACCCTCCATGGGTTGTATTTATTTTAGAAAAACAAAATCAAATAAACAAACAAAACCTAACCCTTTCTTGGGTCCTAAACTAAACACTTATTTTTAACTCCAAACTAAACAGGGGCAAGCTAATTCTGCTTAACCTGAAACAAACTATCCATTCAGTTTTAAAGTCCTTTGTTACCTCAGCATTTGGTCTCTTCTCTTTGTTCTCCCCTCCTCCTACCATCTCAACTTTACCATCTTTAACTGCTAAACAATCAGACAATTAAACATAACATAATACCTTTCTAACATAATACCTTTTTTTTTTTTTTTCAACAAAACATAACATAAACCCAAGTCTGTGATTGCACCTAATACATCAATCTGTGGGAAACAATTTACATTAATTTATTAACTATAATTTTACTTTTAAACACATACATTATTTCACAGTTTGTTTACAACCCAGTTGGTTTATGTTGTCTTCACATTTTATTATTTTAGTTTTCTTTGAAACCATCACCACAACCTTTATCCAGATGGAGTGTGCATTCTTTACAGCCACGGCCTCACAGCTGACCAAGTTTGCTCTGGAATGTACACTCCATCACATAACCTCCCCCTCTGCACGATCCTGTGGGGTCTGGCATAACAATTTTCGGTTGTCATCGGGACTCTTGACAAAAAGTCAGCGTTGCCATGCTCTTTACCTTTCCGGTGTTGTATGTCAAAGCAGTATGGCGGCAGTGCCAAAAACCAATGTGCTACTCTAGCATTATTATCCTTCTGTCTATGCATCCATTTTAAAGGTGCACGATCTGCTACCAACACAAATTTTCTACCCCAAAGATAATAACGTAGGGCTTCTATGGCCTACTTTACCACCAGGCACTCTTTTTCAACAACTGCATAATTTCTTTCTCTAGGGAGAAGTTTCCGGCTCAAGTATAACACTGGATGTTCCTCCCCTTTAACCCCCTGTGACAACACTGCGCCTAGACCAACCTCTGAAGCATCAGTCTGCAATATAAAGGGTTAGTCAAAATGGGGGCTGATCAGCACAGTATCAGAGCACAATGCTGTCTAAGTCTGTAAAAGCCGCTTCCGTTACGGCTGTCCATTTTACCATATTTGGAGCCGACCCCCCTCATGAGTCTTTGAAAAGTGGCTGGTGCGCCATGTAGTCCGAACGGCAACACTGTAAACGCAGTTTTTCTTTGGACTTGGGTGACAAAGGGACCTGCCAGTATCCCTTAGTTAAGTCTAGTGTGGTTATAAATTTTGTGTTGCACAGCTTTTCCAACAGCTCATCCACACGAGGCATTGGATAGGCATCAAATTTGGCGATTTCATTTATGAGTCTGAAATCCATGCAAAATCTTACGGTTCCATCGGGTTTTGGGACCATTAACACAGGGCTGCACCAGTCACTGCTCGACTCTTCAATAACCCATAACTCTAAGATAGCCTTTATTTCATTTTCAAACTCTGTCCTTTTAGACTCTGGGATCCGATATGGTTTCTTTTAATTTTTACGCCGGGGGAGTTACAACGTGGTGTTCTACTAGATTTGTTTTAACTGGTACCTCAGAAAACACATCAGCATTTCTTTCAACTAGTGCTTTAATCTCCTCCTTCTGAGAGGAGGTCAGTCCCTCTCCAAGGTTTAATGAAGTGGTATTACTCTGGGGGGAAAATATACCCAAATCAGTTTCAACACTGCTGTACTGTCCCTACTAATGTTTCTCTTTCTTTCCAAGGTTTTAACAGGTTAATATGGTAAATTTGGTAGGGTTTTCTCTTTCCGGGTTGAAAAAGCTTGTAATTTACATCTCCCACCCTTTCCATGACTTGGTAGGGGCCCTTCCATTTAGCAAGAAACTTGTGCAGGTTTGAGGGTAACAAGACAAGGACTTTGTCCCCCACCTTAAACTCCCTGGATCGGGCTCCTGTATTGTAATTTTTTTTTTTATTCTCCTGTGCTTTAATTAAAATTATCATTAACAATACCACTAACCTTCTCCATTCTATCTTTAATTTTCAGTACAAAATCAAATACACTATCCCCTAAAGCGGGCTTTTCTTCCCAAATTTCATGCACTATATCCAGAATACCCCTCGGCCGCCTCCCATATAAAAGTTTAAATGGAGAAAAGCCAGTCAAAGCTTGTGGAACCTCCCTTATAGCAAACATCAAATAAGGAGGAAAGACATCCCTATCTTTCCCATCCTGCTGTATTACCTTTTTTAACATACTTTTAAGTTTTATTAAAACGTTCAACAAGCCCGTCAGATTGTGGATGATAAACAGAAGTATTTAATTTTTTTATACGACACAGACAGCAGAGCTCTTTCATTATAGTAGACGTGAACTGTGTCCCATGATCAGCAAGTATCTCTTTTGGTATGCCCACCCTTGCAAACAATTCTAAGTGTGCCTTGGCTAAGATTTTACTACTGGTACTTCGTAAAGGAATGGCTTCGGGATATCTAGTGGCATAGTCTAGAATTACTAGACTATATTGGTAACCCGCTTTAGATTTTTCCAGGGGACCAACTATATCCATGGCTATTCTTTCAAAACAGGCAAAGGAATTAGGGGAGCCGGTTTAGACTTTTGACCCGATCCCAACTGGCAATCTGGGCAGGCTTGGCAAAATTGTTCCGTCTCTTTATACACCACTGGCCAGTAAAACTTTAATATCTTTTCCCTAGTTTTGGTTATCCCTAGATGGCCCCCCAATAAGTGGTTATAAGACAAGCGCAAACTCTTTAAACTTCATGGGGACCAACAACTGTTCGACCCAATCTCCCCCAACAGACTTACCAACACGATAAAGTAAATCATCTTTAATAATAAAATGTGGTACACTGACATCATCCCTGTTTTCCCAATAACTCTGATCGGTAGTCACAATACGGCTTTAGGCATACGGTAAATTAGAATCTGCAGCCTGCTCCTGTTTAAAATCTAAAGGAGAAAGCTGTAAATCTTCACACTCTCTAGTCTGACACAGTTCTAGATCTTGGGGAACTTCTACACTCTCAGTACCTCTGTCTGGTATCTGAGATCGGTCAGTCCTTTTCCCAGTCCACTTTCCCCTGTGGAGTCTTTGTGGTTTGGCTTGAACTCTCTGTTTCTGACTACGTGATTTACGAATTTTCCCTGGGTTCCCACATACATACTGGTCAAAGGGAAACAACTCACACATTGTGTCAGACTCTGCAGAAGAGGGCGCTGGTTGCTCCTCATTAAAAACCAAGACCTCCCGCTCTTGAATTCGTTTGTCAAATTCACAATAGTCATGTCCCATAACCACAGGGTAGGATAATCTGGCCACCACCCCCATTTTAAGTTTCACCTCTTGTGACCCGGATTTAACCCCAACTAGAACAGCTGGATAGGACTTAACATCTCAGTGTATTTACTCAATCCTTCAGAATTATCTAACATCTTACAGTGTTTAACCAGCTCAGCTGAGACCAAATTTTGACCACAACCTGAATCCAACAAAGCTAAAGTGTTTTTACCCTATATTTCTATAGGGATGAGGTATTCCCCAGTACTATCAGTAACTGTAAACAAATGATTTACCGTACTGACCATGTGACACTCCATCTGCTCTATTTTTTCCCTATGGGGATAGGAGCGGGCTATATGTCCCCAACCATGACATTCATAACATTGAACCTCGTTAGTACTAAATCTTTTTACATCATCTATTTTTTTTCTTTCCCCAGCCCAAGGTCCCTTCACGGTTCCAGACCGCTCTTCAGCGTCCCCGACCCAAACTCAGTCTTAACGGAACTTTGCTCATGACGGGGCTTCAGGTTCAGTGGTCGCCAGGTCCTTCTGGACGAGGTGGGCGAGACTGGGAGAACAACATCCAGTGTGGCCCTTATAACGTTCGACCAAAGTAATTAGGTCGTCGGCAGATTGTGGATCGCCTTAGGCTACCCACCTTCTCAAATGGGGTGGTAGTTTCCGTAAAAAATGATCCAGGACCAACAACTCAACAACTCATGCTGAATTGTTCACCTCAGGCTTTAACCACATCCTTGCCAGATGAATCGGGTCAAACAGCTGTGACCGGGGAGCTTTCCCTTCTTCATACGCCCAGCTGTGAAATTCTTACACTCGTTCTTGCCAGAATCTCTCCTTTTAAAACTTTGTAATCCTCTGCGTCCTTTGGCTCAAGGTCAAAGTAGGCTTTTTGTGCTTCTCCACTGAGAAAGGGGGCAACAATGCCTGCCCACTGTTCGACCGGTCAGGTCCCTCGCTGAGCCGTCCTCTCAAACGCCAGCAGGTAGGCTTCCACATCATGCGTTGAAGTCATTTTCTGAAGAAAGTGACTGGCTCGTACCGGGTGCTGAGCATAGCTGTTGGCTCCCTGGTCGACTGAGTGGCACACAGCTGCTGAACCACGGCGTGCCATTCGAGGCGATCCTGTGCGGCTTGTTCTGCAAGAATTCAGTTATTTTCCTGCAGCACAATTCTCTGAAGAATTGGCACGCCCTCCCCTTATGCCAGGACTTCCTGGATTTGGTGCGCTCCTCCTGGGGCATCCCAGCATCTCCACCCTCAGCCTCCAGAACAGCAGCGTCTCTGCTTTTGACTGCAGGAGCCCAAGAAGCAGGCCTAGGTGCATTCCCCACTATCAGGGACACAATCATGGTGTTGGTGAAAGGTTCTACCTTCAGCAAGGGGGATAAGGACCCAACCTTCTTCAACCTTGAATGCATCCACTTCTTGCTTGGGTGAATAAACTCAAGGTGCACCTGGTCAGAGATCGGTACCAGTTGGTGTGAGTGTCCAGACAATGCCGGAAGACACTGGAGTGGTGGCTCCGTCCCAGCAGTCTGCGTCCCGGACCTCCCCTTGGATCCCCTCACAGAAGGGACGTGATCACTACAGATGCCTCCAGCCTGGGCTAGGGAGCGGTCTGGAACGGGTGAGGAATAAGAGGTCAGAGGAAGAGCTGCAAGCAGTGAACCTGGCGTTATCTAATTTTCGCCAGCAGTTACTGCACAAACATGTGCTAGTCCGGACGGACAATACCACAGTGGTAGCCTACATAAACCACCAAGGCGGCTTGCGCTCGCCAGGCCTTCACCACGCAGCACACAGACTCCTGTCCTGGACACACAGAAACTTGCGTTCCATCAGGGCAGTTCAGCTCCCCGGTGTGGACAACAAGGCAGCAGACCTCCTATCCAGAACAGTTCCAGAGAGCTCGGAGTGGAGGCTGCATCCTCAAGTGGTGAAACAGCCTTGCATTGCCCCCTATGATTCTCCGTGGAAAGAGATGGGGGGCCCTGGGAGTAGATGCGCTAGCTCACCCCTAGCCACAAGGGCTATTGTATGCGTTCTCTCCGCTACCATTACTACCCCTGACATTAGAAAGGATCAGGATGGAGAGCACAGGTTTTGCTGGTTGCTCCCAGATGGCCGAGATGCCTCTGGTTTACACTCCTCCGACATGTTGTCGGATCAGCCGTGGCAGCTCCTGCTGCACAAGGACCTCCTGAGCCAAGCGGAGGGGCTATTATGGCACCCGACCCCAGCCCAGCTCCAACTCTGCGTCTGGCCGTTGAATGGAGCCATCTATTCAGACGAGGTTTGCCAGAGGTAGTAGTAGAAACACTACAGTCTGCTAGGGCGCCGAGCACTAGAGCCCAGTACTCACATAAATGGAAAGTTTTCCCCAAGACTGGTGCCTTGCCGAAGGTCACGATCCAGTGACTTGCCCTACTGAGACAATATTAACCTTCTTACAACACTTGTTTGATGCAGGAAAATCAGCATCCACTTTGAAGGTATACCTGGCAGCAATATCAGTGTGCCGTGACAAAATTGACTCTGTGTCCCCTGGGGCACATTTCCTGGCAGTGCAATTTCTTAAAGGGGCTCGGAGGCTTCGTCCTCCCATGAAAAGTATGGTCCCCAAGTGGGATCTAGAACTGGTACCGTGGGCCCTTATGGGTCCACCATTTGAGCCCATGGCGTAAGCAGAACTGCGCCGTTTCATTGAAAGTGGCATTTTTAATAGCCATATGTCTGCCAGACGAGTAAGCAAGCTTCATGCGCTGTCCATCGATGACACATGTATGGCTTTCACTGGAAGTGACTCGCGGGTAACATTAAGAACAAATCCATCCTTTTTGCCAAAGGTGGTATCCTCATTCCATATTAACCAATCAGTGATTCTGGAAACTTTCAGACCTCCCCCGCACGAGTCAGAAGAGGACCGTAGACAACAAACGCTATACCCAGTTAGGGCTTTACGCTGTTATTTGGATAGGATGGCGTCCTGGAGAGTCCAACCAGCTGTTTGTCCCGCTCTAGAGGTCAGGCCCTATCGAAGCAACGTCTAGCACACTGGGTAACAGATGCGATATGCTTGGCATATGAACAGACGGACTCCCCGTTACCGGGGGACATTACAGCCCATTCTACCAGGGGCCAGGCAACTTCATGGGCTTTCCTTCATGGCGCCTCCTTAGATGAGTTATGCAATGCTGCTATGTGAACAGGTAGTCAGGCATTTGTGCATTTTTACAGCCTTGATGTTACAAACCGAACGAGACCCTCTCTGGGCTCAAGAGTTTTGCAGGCAGCATGCCCTTAAGCATCATGTGGGCTCTGATGCTATCGCCGTGGGGCTGTACTGTCGGTAATCTGGAGCCACGACAGCTTTGGTACAGCTTTCCTATTTGGTAATGGTTGTCATTCGAATTGAAAGGGAATGTTAGGTTATTACCATAACCCTGGTTCCCTGAAAAAAGAGAATGACAACCATTACCCTTTGAGGCTGTGTACCCAGCTGACCTCTGTTTTCGAAAGAAAATGCCAATGTGTTACTGTGAGGACATCCCTCTTCAACAGCAGGTGGGAGGGTCTTCCCCCTCACAGCAGGGCCCTGATAGTGCAGCTTTTGTATATATGCTCAGTGATTGATGGTCAGAGAGGCTCTTCCCATTTGTTAATGGTTGTCATTCTCTTTCAGGGAACCAGGGTTATGGTAATAACCTAATGTTTTCAACTCTTTCCACATATTCTCAATTGCACTGAGGTCCGGGCTTTAACTGGGCCACTCCAGGACATTGACCTTTTTGTTTTTAAGCCACTCCAGTGTGGCTTTGGCTGTATGTTTGGGGTCGTTGTCCTGTTGTAAGATGAATCTTCTCCCAAGTCCCAGCTCTCGTGCATAATTCAGCAGGTTTTCCTCTAGTATTTCTCTGTACTTTGCTGCATTCATTTTGCCCTCTATCTTCACAAGCTTTCCAGGCCCTGACGCAGGGAAGCATCCCCATAGCATAATGCTGCCACCACCATGCTTCACGGTAGGGATGGTGTTCTCAGGATGATGTGCAGTGTTAGGCTTGCGCCAAAAATAGCGCTTAGCGTTGATGCCAAAAAGCTCTATTTTGGTCTCATCAGACCATAGAATCTTCTTCCACTTGGTCTCAGAGTCTCCCACATGTCTTCTGGCAAACTGCAGCCGAGATTTGATGTTTTTTTTTTCAACAATGGCTTTCTTTTTGCCACTCTCCCATAAAGGACAGTTTTGTGAAGCACCCGGGCTATTGTTGCCGTATGCACAGTGTCTCCCAGCTCAGCCGTGGAAGACTGTAACTCCTTTAGAGTTGCCATAGGCCTCTTGGTGGCCTCCCTAACTAATGCCCTTCTCGCATGGATACTCAGTTTTTGAAGACTGCCTGTTCCAGACAGATTCACAGTTGTGCCATATTCTCTCCATTTCTTAATAATGGACTTTACTGTGCTCCAGGGGATATTCAATGCCTTGGTAATGTTCTTATATCCTACCCCCGATTGGTGCTTTTGAAGAACCTTATCCGAGATTTGCTTTCAATGTTCCTTTGTCTTCATAATGTAGTTATTGTTAAGAAATGTACTAACCAACTGTGGGACCTCAAAGAGACAGATGTATTTAACCTGAAATTATTAAACACCTTAATTGCACATAGGTGGACTCTATTCAACTAATTATGTGACTTCTAAAGACAATTGGTTGCACCAGAGCTTATTTTGGTGTGTCATAGCAAAGGGGATGAAAATGTATGCAATCAATTATTTTCTAGTCAATTATATGGACTTTTTTTGTGTTGATCAGTGGCAAAAACTCCTAATTAAATCAATTTTGATTCCATGTTGTAACACAATAAAATGTGGAAAAGTCCAAGGGGGTGAATACTGTGGCTCTCAAAAGTATATATATATACACACACACACACACTTCAACACATTTTAACACAAATATAATTACTGCAGTCAAGCCATCAGCTAGTTTTGAAATGGCGGTCAAGCTATCAGACACTTGTATAGATAGTTTCCCTGTTTCAAGCAGTGAAATTCTTCACTCCGAGAGATTTAGAACTGCACTGGAATAAAACTAGCAATGAAATACACTTTCATACATTTTCAAAAAGAATGACAAATGTAATATTTAATAAGTATGAAATAAATATAACTAATAGCTTATTGCAACACAGTCCTTCCATTGGACCTTACTAATTTGTTTACTGCAGATGTGTTGTACACATGCCCCTCTCTCATATATCAAAGTATGATGTAAGTGTACTGTAGCTTTTTTATTTACAGTAAGCCCAATAGTCGTTATATGCTATTTATGCAACTATAGGGCTGATATTGGGCTTACTGTAAATAAAAAAACAACCTAAATAATAATAATAATAATAATAATAATAAGTAACATTATATTATACTTTGATATATGAGAGAAGGGGCATGTGTATAACACATCTGCAGTGAACTCAGGGAGGTCCAGTAGAAGATGTGTTACACACACACACACACACACACACATTTTTTGTCAAACACATTTTAATTGTAAGCTGCAATAATGTATGTTCTCAGTAATTTAAACATGGAATCGTCCTTTGACTGTGTTACAATAAGCTATTAGTGAGATTTCTTATTAAATATTATATTTTTCATTCCTTTTGAAAATGTATGAAAATGTATTTCATCACTCATTTTACTCCAGTGTATCTCTAAATCTCTTGGAGTGAAGAAGTTAAGCGTCTGATTGTGAGGAAAGTGTCTGATGATAGCTTGACCGGCATTTCACAACTGGCTGATAGCTTTCAAAACTTGTCTTAAGACTGCTGTATATAATTGCGCATCAAAATAAATCGCAAGCCAAATGCATAATGGTTTCTGATACAGTATATCAATACATACAAATTATACATGTATTCATTTCTTTTTCGCTGTATTATTTGTATGAAGAAAACCTAATATAAATATCTGTGGCGATTACAAAATTAAAATTACAACGCTGGTGAGAGTTTGCCATGCTTTGTAAGCTGGGAATTAAACTGAACACCTATTATTAAATAATAGATAGTATTACTGTTATTACATTTTAATCACAAATATAATTGCACATAAAAATAAATCGCACGAGAAATGATACATTATTTCTGCTTATATCATAACCCATATACTGTATGTATTTCTCTTTCGCTAACACTTGCAAATATATTGCAAGTACATATACGAAGAAAACCTATAATATAAAGTAGCCAGCGATTAAATGTAAACTTTGTAAACTGCATAGCCTACAGTTAACCTATTAAATAATAATACCAAAAAACATGTTATTAATATTACAATGTGTTTCTGTTGTTTACCACATATAATGTAGCTTTTAATAAAGACCCTGACAACATTAAGAGTAAAACAATTTACAAGACACATTGGAAACATTGCAATAACAGTCTGTTCTGAATAAAAGTTTACAGGCAGAACGTCAACGTCTTAACCTTGACTTTAAGCTCTAAGATTCGCACATGCGTAGAAAAGCTCAAAAAGGCAAACGCCAACTTATTTCCCGAGGTTTGACAAAAGCCAGGTTTTTGGGATGGAAACGCACAAGTGTCTCGCGATTTGATTGGTCCATGTGTCACACGAATATGTCGTCACACGAGTGGAAAAGCTTGAAGGCATTTTTAACATTACGTACAAAAAGAACAACAATAATAATGCCGGGCTTACACTGCACGATTTTTGTTGATTGGCGATGAGCTGAGGTGTCAGCGACTAATTTCTTAAAATCTGGGGCAAAATGAGGTTGTCCGGGAACAAAAAGTTCGGTAAATCTGAGAGGGTCTACGATGCCCTGTTAATAGCATCTGCAATCTCCCGACGCTCTTACGACATTCCGACAAATTTCTAACACGTCAGAAAACTTTAGTCCCCGACAAAGGGATTCATGAAATGTGTGAGGGGTTATGTGCTGATTTCTTGACAAATGCTGAGCATCCAATAGGACAAGCTAGCAGCAATAGCGAAGAAGAGAAAGGTTGTGCCCCTCCATGACATAAGTGACATTTTCTATCGTGATCGCTCATTGAAGGTACCTGATAAGTAAATAATTGTTAGACATTGTTAAAGCCGAAGCAGATACTGTGTGCGATAGTGTGTGCTCTCATGGCAATCAACTTCTACAGTCACTCGTATTCGATATCCCTTTCAAACCCATACTGTATGCTTGTATTGCTAATTTATTCAAAATACGAGGAGGAGGAGTGCGCGTCTGTGTGTGAGAGAAAGAGAGAATGTAGAATATGTTGTTGCATATTTAAACCTATAACAAACTTGTAGTAGCCTACTATTAAAGTTGTATTCTAGTCTGTTCAAAAGCGCAACACTCGCTCGTAGTACAAAATATTTCTTAGTTTAAAAGTCTTCAAATTATTTATCAGAATTTGGTATTCTGATGAAGATCGCTTGAAGACCAATCTTTTAATCTAATAAATTTTTTGTACTACAAGCAAGTGTTGCGCATTTTGAACAGATTAGGTTTTATTTTTTTTGGACGCTCCTCGACTCAAGTTGCATCATCAGTCTGTACTAGCCACTTCTATTAAGCCAATTGCGCGTAAAAACGGATCTTCTCCATGTTTTCTTATTTTTTTCTGTTCAAAATAATGCACAGACAACAGTGATCGCCTCCTCACTGGAATCCACGATTCTCCTGAATGATGTGTACGATTCTGCAATGAAAATAGGTGTTCCAGAGGCGGGTCCTAAAGGCTAGAGCCAACAGAGCAGTGGGGCTGGGATCTCCTTCTAGCAGGGGATCTCATTATGTGTCTGTTCCCCCTTCGAGTGGTACAGCATCATCTCCTGCTCGCCTGCAACTATCCAGGTCACCCTCCCCGACTCTCAGGCGACGCTCTCGCTCACCTACCAGGAGTGTGGGGCAGGTTCGGCAACTCCCCTCCTAATGAGGGGTCACTCTCGCCTGAGCTTGAGCCTGAGGCCATCTCAGACTATGAAGAGGACATCCTCTCTCTGCAGGCGTCTGGTGATGACAAGCTCGTGCAGGAGGGACCTTCTTGCAACTCGGTGGACGAGCTGCAACAGGAACTGGAGGTATCTCCAGGGCCAGCATTTGAGACTTTGGTTGAGCGAGCGGCTCAACATCTATGGGTGGAATGGCACAGAGACAAGGAGCCCCAGCTCCTGGTTCTCCTCGGTTAAGCCAGTACAGGACAGGACAATACCCCCTTTCTCCGACTGTCATGGTGATCCAGTCTTCCTGGTCCAACCCAGCATCAGCACCTATCACGGCGGCTGGAGCTTGGGTTTTTTCTTCCATGCAGGGAGCGGAGAGTGCCGGCTTGGCAGCCTTCCCCCTGGTGGACTCCATGATTGCAGCCCTCATACAGGCACCGGGCATTGGACCTGCCAAGGACCTACAATGTCCTAACAGACAGTGTCGGATAACAGAGATGCACCTCAAGAAGGCGTATGCCGCTTGCTCCCAAGCTGCCCAGCTTTCCTATGTGTCAAGCATGCTCTCTGTCTATCAGGCCATCCTTATTAAGGAGCTCCCTGGTATGGTCACCACTGCTCACAGACAAGAGCTGAACCAGGTCTCTGAGGCAGTCACCAGACTGGCACAACTCACGGCCAGAGCGGAGGCCCGATGCCTTGCGGCGCTGGTGGTCACCAGACGGCAACTCTGGCTTTCCCAGGCTAGAGTTCAGTGAGCAGGACAAGTCCTCTCTCCTGGACGTCCCCACCTGGCCATACGTTTGGCCCCGCAGTGGAGGAGATGCTTCAAAGAACTCTGAAGACCAGGGAAGCATCAAGGCAGTATGCCCAGCTGCTTCCACGGAAGCCTGCCTTGCCTGCTAGGACTTCCCCTCTGTGGGGTCGTCAGCCTATGCCCAGGCCTGTTCGTGCTCCTACAACATGCCCGGCAGCACCTGCCCCGCAGCACGGTCGGCCTGCAAAGAGGGAGCAACCCAAGGGTTCCGCGACCAGCCCCCCCCCGCGGCCTAAGGCTACAGCAGCCTTCAACCCCTGTCTCCCAGTTAGTATACTGGCAAACCAGCACCAACTACAGTTAGGTGCTCAAGACTATGCGGGCTAGTTACAGCCTTCAGTTCCATTTAAAACCATTTTTTTTACTGGAGTGAAAAGACCCGCTCCAAGATGCGGCTCTCAACACAGAAATCCTGGAGCTTCTCGAAGTGTGCCATTCGCGAAGCAGATCCCTCCTCTTGCAGGGAGGGGTTCTATTCAATGTACTTCCTAGTGCCCAAGAAGGATGGCAGGTTCCGCCCTATCTTGTTATGTTCGGGTGTTATGTTTTAAGATGCTCAAACACCGCCATGTCGTCCAGGCCATTCGGCCGGGTGACTGGTTTACCACCGTGAACCTGAAGGATGCGTATTTTCACATAACCATCAGGCCCGGGCACTGGAAATACCTTTGCTTCGCGTTTCAGGGCAGGTTCTACGAGTACTGCGTACTCCCCTTTGGCCTGCACCTTGCTCCTCACACCATTCCCAAGTGCATGGGCACCATTCTGGCCCCCCTGAGGGTTCAGGGCATTTGACTGATGAATTGTCTAGATGACTGGCTTGGCTGCACTCAGTCACAGGAGCAAGCCCTGGCACATACAGCGTTGTTCACAGACCACCTCCAGCGGCTCTTTCTCAGGATGAACTTGTAAAAGTGCCGCCTTACGCCAAGCCAGTAATCGGATTTTCTGGGCATCCACCTAGACTCTGTGTCTATGAAAGCCACGTTAACAGCTCAGAGAGTTACCGCAATAGTCTCTTGCCTCTCCCTATTCAAGTTGAGAGAGACAGTAAGCATGTTGCTGTGTCAGCGCATGCTGGGGTTGATGGCTGCTACCTCACAGGCCCTTCCTTTGGGCCTTCTCCACCAAAGGCCTCCAGGCCTAGTTCAACTCGCTTCACCCGCAATGAGACAGACATCGCAAGCTGGTGATATCCCAGTCCTGCTGGAGAACCCAGCGTTGCTGGAGGATCCTCTCCAACTTTCGTCAAGGAACAACCATGGGTCCCATCTTCCGGAGGGAAGTAATCACCACAGGTGCCTCCAACCACAGCTGGAACGCTGTGGGGACTCGGGGAGTGTGGACGGTGACTTGGGCCTCATCCCACATCAATGCGCTGGAACTCAGGTCAGTAGATCTCGCCCTACAGCACTTTCTTCCGGTGGTCCGGAAACAAACATGTGCTGGTGCGGTCAGACAACACCACGGTCGTGGCATATAACAACTGCCAGGGCGTCCTGAGATATCCGAGCCTTCACCGCATGGCGGTTCAGCTGTTACTGTGGTCACAACCCCGGCTGGCTTCTCTTCGAGCAGTCCACTTACCAGGCCGACTACCATGCCGCGGATCTCCTCTCCAGAGGAGGTCCCCCGGCCTCGGAATGGCGTCTCCACCCCAGGGCGGTGGAATACATCTGGGAGTGGTTCGGCAGTGCAGACGTAGATCTCTTCACCTCGCGGGAGTCTAAGCACTGCCCTCTTTGGTTCTCAATGAGAGACCTCGACAGTCCCTTAGGAGTCGACGCCCTGGCCCACGGGTGGCCCGCTTGTCTCCTATATGCCTTCCTAGAGGTGGTTAGGGTAGAGAAAGCTACAGTGCTGCTGGTAGCTCCTTGGTGGCCCCGAAGGACCTGGTTTTCAACCCTGGTGCAACTCCTGCACATCCAGCCAAGGCAGATCCCCCTGTGGGTGGATCTCCTCTCTCAGGCCCAAAGATCTGTGGCACCCAAACCCCCAGCTGATGCAGCTATGTGTCTGGCCCCTGAACTGGCACGCCTATTAGCTTCAGGGCTGTTATCGGCACCTTACCCATGGCAGTTATCTTACAGTTTCTCCAGAGACTATTAGATGACAGTAGGTCCCCTTCCACATTGAAGGTGTACCTGGCAGCCATATCTGCTTGTCACACTCGCATAGATGAGTTATCACCTGGAAACCATTTCCTGGCGTCCCAATTTCTTAAGGGTGCGAGGAGGCTGCGTCCTCCTAGGACATCTAGCCTCCCCTTGTGGCACCCTGATGTGGTGCTGGAAGCCCTTACAAAAGCCCTATTTGAGCCACTCCACACTGTGGATCTGAAGCTCATGTCCTTAATGACTGCGTTTTTGCTGGCTATTGCTTCAGCAAAACGGGTGAGTGAGCTGCATGCACTTTCAGTGCACCCTTCTTGCACTCGCTTCGCTGGAGACGGGTCTAGAGTGTCCATGCAACCAAACTCTGCATTTTTGCCAAAAGTAATATCCCTGTTCCACGTGAACCAATCTGTGGAGTTGATGGCATTCCATCCTCCTCCCTTCTCTTCTCTGGAGGACCAATTGTTGCACATGCTCTGCCCGGAGCCGGCATTGAGGTGCTATATTGACCATACAAGGGGTGTCAGACACACTGAACAGTTGTTTGGGTGCTATGGTTCTAGGATGCTGCATCAGGCATTGTCTAAACAGCGCATGTTCCACTGGATAGTGGACACCATTGCTCTGGCTTAAGAATCTGCTGTCCCTTCCCCTCCGGGGCAATTGAAGGCTCATTCTACCAGGGGTATGGTGACGTCCTGGGCCCTCTTTCGAGGTGTCCCAGTGTCTGAAATATGTGCTGCGGTTAGCTGGGCTACACCACAAACTTTCATGAGGTTCTACAGACTGAATATGCTGGATTCCTCTGCTTCGCGCCTGCTTTGGTACACAGTACCCATTAGTTGATGGCTATTTTCAAATTGAAAGAGAATGTAAGGTTGCAGATGTAACCCCTGTTCTCTGAAAGAGAAAATAGCCATCAAGCAGCAAGGTCGCTTCAGTAGCCCTTGCGGCCTGAAGCGAGGCTGGCATTCCTACGCTCTGCATAGTCATTCAGCACCGAGGCACAGGGCGCTGACGTGAGAGCTATGGAGGCCTAAAGACAGCTTTTATATTAAGCTCAGCATAATCCTATGACCTGACTGTGATACCCATTAGTTGATGGCTGTTTTCTCTTTCAGAGAACCGGGGTTGCATCCGCAACCTTACGTTCCCTCTGCTGTTGCAAACTGGAATTGCATTTTCGTAGATGTTAACTGGGAAGATTCCTGGACACTGTAATAAATACTTATTGACCATCAACGTTAAGAGCTCACATAGGATTATCCATAAATATTACCCAGTTAAATACAACCAAAAAAAATAAAACCTGACATTGACCTTAACTGCTCCTTCTGCAATACTTACTCTGAAAATATGACTCATTTATTTTGGAACTGTAGTTACTCAATTTTTTTTGGACTGACCTAACCAACTATATACATACAAAGATAAATAATACAATTAAATTAAATCTGGGCTATATCTTATTCTGAATAACAAAATATGTGAAAACAGACCAAAATGAAATCTTTCGGGTAAATCTCTTGATCTTGTTGGCTAAATTCCATATCCATAAAGGTAAATTTACTCTCCACAATCCTAATTTTTTCATGTTTTCACAAGAAATGGAACAATATGTTATATTTTATACATTTTATACAAAAAAGCTGTTAAGACCTATAATATATGCAAAAGCTATAAAGTCTATGTATAATTATAAATTGAGATTCTTCTCCCCCTGTCCATGATAATTTTATGTTACAACTGATGTCTATTGTATGGAACTATTTTGTCTCTATTTTCTGGTTTGCCCATTTCTTGACTTTTGATCCAATAAAAATTTTTATTAAAAAAAAACACACAACATTACGATCAGAGAGAAAGAGAGCAAGAGATCTACTTTCCACAACCTTTCAATTAAAATATAACGTATAACGTTGCTGTACTAACATAACAAACTATGGGTTATTACTTTATATGAATTATCATGTTATGCACGAATGTAAGATTTTTGTTTTTTTTTATTTCTGTACTGGTGTACTATTTTCTTTCAAATAGCATACATCTATAATCGTTTGAGTGATGGATTTTAATATCAGATATATACACTAGTGCAGTTTTGTTACAGGATACATTAGTTTATACACTAACGTAATCACAGTTTTAAATATAGGCTGCCCCTGTTTTCATTTATTTCCCAAACGCTGGGACGATTTGCTTTTCAGATAATGTCACAACTTCGGAGCCGCTTTGGTTTTTAGATAATTTTCGAATTCAGCCCAGTTTTTGGGACTCAGCTGACAGACAAGTTTCTAAGCACACACCACCATGCAACCCCTGCATGCACACACCTAGACATCACTTTAACTGCATGTTTCTGGAACAGAAGCACCTAGAACCACCATTCAAATGGTTCTCGACTCGGGGGACCAGACTGAATGTAACATGCCCAGTTTTGTAGCAATTCTTTACAAAATAATAATAAATAAATAAATAAATAAATAAAATAAAAAATGAGGGTGTTCAGCCCCATTCATGGCTATGGCAGTGTTAAAAAAAAAAAACACATTTTCAGTCATATCTCTGGACCCAGAGCACCTACAACCACCTTTCGAAGGGTTCTAGACTCAGGGCCACAGCCTGAATCTAACATGCCATGAATTTGTAGCAATTCTTTGCAAAAAAAAAATATTTTCAGGGTGTTCCGCCTTAATCATGTCTATGGCAGGGTTGAAAAACACATTTTCATGCATATCTCTTGAACCCCAGCATGTAGAACCACCATTGAAAACAAGTACCACCTGGTTGAAAGTTTGGGACAGATATCCAGGGAACCCCAGTACCTTTTCCTATATCTCCGATCATTCAAAATGATCTAGACAAGATTCAGAACTGGGCAGATACATGGCAAATGACATTTAATAGAGAAAAGTGTAAGGTACTGCACGCAGGAAATAAAAATGTACATTATAAATATCATATGGGAGATATTGAAATTGGAGAAGGAATCTATGAAAAAGACCTAGGAGTTTTTGTTGACTCAGAAATGTCTTCATCTAGACAATGTGGGGAAGCTATAAAAAAGGCCAACAAGATGCTCGGATACATTGTGAAAAGTGTTGAATTTAAATCAAGGGAAGTAATGTTAAAACTGTACAATGCACTTGTAAGACCTCATCTTGAATATTGTGTGCAGTTCTGGTCACCTCGCTATAAAAAAGATATTGCTGCTCTAGAAAGAGTGCAAAGAAGAGCGACCAGAATTATTCCGGGCTTAAAAGGCATGTCATATGCAGACAGGCTAAAAGAATTGAATCTGTTCAGTCTTGAACAAAGAAGACTACGCAGCGACCTAATTCAAGCATTCAAAATTCTAAAAGGTATTGACAGTGTCGACGCAAGGGACTTTTTCAGCCTGAAAAAAGAAACAAGGACCAGGGGTCACAAATGGAGTTTAGAAAAAGGGGCATTCAGAACAGAAAATAGGAGACACTTTTTTACACAGAGAATTGTGAGGGTCTGGAATCAACTCCCCAGTAATGTTGTTGAAGCTGACACCCTGGGATCCTTCAAGAAGCTGCTTGATGAGATTCTGGGATCAATAAGCTACTAACAACCAAACGAGCAAGATGGGCCGAATGGCCTCCTCTCGTTTGTAAACTTTCTTATGTTCTTATGTTCTAAAATGGCGCAGTGGTTGTGTCAAAGTGTCTGAATTAAAAAGCTGAATGTCGCCGAACTGTGTGTGTGTGTGTGTGTGTGTGTGTGTGTGTGTGTGTGAGAGAGAGAGAAAACCAGAACCAGGGTTGGATATCGGAGAGTGAGTACGTAAGTCAAAACCACCGACAGCTGGGCGAGGAGCAGGAGTTTGTTTATTATTGAACACAGTAGATTCATTCAGAGATTGTAAATCCCAAAGTTTTCATACACTGTGTTTGTATTTGCTCTGCGAGTTTCTGATAGTGTCACATGAGCTGCTCAGTGTTGACATGTAAATAAATAATGTTCATCTGCGGGGTGTATCAACTTCAATCTGTCTCGATCTCCTGCCTGCGACCAAGCAGCGAATGCACACACCCACACGGCTACCCTGTCCAAACATTAATATCCTGTATCTTTCTAAACAAGGGACTGAGGGGAGCTCACTAATAAAAGCTGAATCTCAAAACAATAATTGTGTGAATATAGTCAAAACGTGATTCATTCATCTAACTTCTTACATATCCACTCTTACTCTGGTCCCACCGCATACAGGACAGACTACCGCATTAGTTTGACTGATAAAAGGTTGGGGAGGTGGGTCCAAAATCAACAACATTTTAACTCTGCTTTATAACTTTAGGTTAGGCTGAGAACACATATGTTGGGGTTTTGCCTTGAAAATCCCAGAGCAATGAGTTGGGTGAAAATCAGAGATGATGAGGTGTTAAATCCAATATTTTGTGTGTGTGTTTGTGATGGAGGGGGGGGGCAGGACTGATTCTAGAGATTTACTTCAATCAAACGCCACAATTTCTGTGAGAATAATACTGTGCAGTCTACAGTAGTATGAGATTTGCCTATGAACATTGATCAAATTACAAGGAGTTCTAACTAAAGGGATAGACAGTGTTATTTAAAGGGAAAACGATCATTTTATTTACATTGGTAACATTGTGTGTGTGTGTGTGTGTGTGTATATATATATATATACATATAGATACACACACAGTACAGTGCACAAGCTTTAGGCAGGTGTGAAAAAATGCTGTAAAGTAAGAATACTTTAGAAAATAGACATGTTAATAGATTTATTAATCAATTAACAAAATGCAAAGTGAGTGAACAGAAGAAAAATCTACATCAAATCAATATTTGGTGTGACCACCCTTTGCCTTCAAAACAGCATCAATTCTTCTAGGTACACTTGCACACAGTTTTTGAAGGAACTCGGCAGGTAGGTTGGCCCAAACATCTTGGAGAACTACCACAGTTCTTCTGTGGATTTAGGCAGCCTCAGTTGCTTCTCTCTCTTCATGTAATCCCAGACAGACTCGATGATGTTGAGATCAGGGCTCTGTGGTGCCATACCATCACTTCCAGGACTCCTAGTTCTTCTTTACGCTGAAGATAGTTCTTAATGACTTTCGCTGTCCCCGAGTTGGGGATTTGGTCAGAATTAATGGTCTCCTCAATGCTGAGAAGTACAGGCAGATACTTGTCCATCATGCAGTACCATCAGGGAGGCATCTGATTGGCCCCAAATTTATTGTGCAGAATGACAACGACCCCAAACATGCAGCGAAAGTCATTAAGAACTATCTTCACCGTAAAGAACAGTGTCCTTGAAGTGATGGTATGGCCCCACTGAGCCCTGATCTCAACATCATCGAGTCATTTTACATCAATGAAAATCCAGCCTCAGTTAAAACTGCTTCAGCCAATAATATTTAGAAGGGCGTTTGAAAAGATATTCTACTTAACAAGATACTCGACTCCGCTGACTTTCAATGGAGACTTCCGTCTCAATGCGCGCATAGTATATAAGAGTTAGGCAAAAAAAAAAAAAAAAAAAAATATGGAAAGTCAATGCAGATGTACGAAATGTTGCTGGTTTTCGCCATGTTAATAAAAAAAAAAAATACCGGTAGTTTATGTACTGTACTATATGGCAAGTGAATCGGTGCCTTGTGTCAGTTAAACTGGAAACTACAACAGCAAACAGTCAAATGAGTAACGAGAACACGTTTAACAAGAACATTTCTGACATAACGGAACGGACATACACCCACCAAATAGTTTGAAAGTCGCAGTACAATAAACGCATTAATGATACACTGATACAAACAACAAATACACTGGAGGTGTTTATCATATCAAACATCCACAAATTATTTAAGTAAAAAAAAATAACAAACTGTGATCAGATTTGCCGAATCTAAAAGTAGTAAGTAACGACTTTCACTAATAGCTTTGGTTTGGAATACGATACGGCATACACAACACACAAAAACATCTGATGTACTGCTCTCGTAGATTTACTTACCACTTGGTATCTGCTCACTGCCTGGTGTTGGTGATCCATCTTGTCGATTTCCCTGACACAACAGAACTGGAAGCGATGTGGCACCTCCCTCACTATCCGCACACAAATATACGCGTTCCACTTTATTATTATTATTGTTATCTTTCGTTCATTCCTTCATTAAAGTAAATATGTTGCATACAGCCTACTTATGCTGTACAGAGTCCAAAAAAAAAAAAAAAAAAAAAGCATAAACATCCGAAGACGCCAAAGAAAAACTTCAGATGGAAAAAAAAAAAAAAGCTCTTTGTGACGTACTTACGTGTAGGCGTGGTACGCACAACTAGGAAGTATACCGGGGCAGAATTAGGAATTTGTAGGTATGAAAGGATCAAATTCTTATCATGAAAAAGCATATTGGTTAATTGACTATATAATTTCCATTATAGAATGATAGATTACTTTAGAGCAAATGAGAGCAAATCTTTACTTGCGTCAGGTCAGGTGATGCAGGATTCACGAGTTAGTGCTGAAGGTTATGTTATGCACACCGCCACACGACAGAGGACGTAACAGTTTATTTGTGAAAATATGTATAAACACCAAATAACTAAAATAACTATATTAAGAATGAATAATCTTTTCAAACCACAGAGCCATATCCTAGTTACTACTACTAATTTAAATATAACACCATCGAGAAATAACTGTTAAGTGTAATAATGTAAGTTTGACAGAAGTGGGATGCAGGTTTCGGAGTTGTGGGTTAGTTTTGCTTTGTTCACAGATACCTCTACTACCTGAAGGAATGCATTCATTTAACACCTTTTGCATAATTACAGGGGTGAGTAACCATTTAACATTTGATAAGCATTGTCAGTGTTTCAATGGCAATTTCAAAATGCAAAAGAAAAGGGTTAAACTGAATAGATGTACCTACTATGCAGACAGTAACATAGTTCCTTATTTCTTCTGCATTACCATTATATGAATACATTTCACATGCCACAGTGTATTTTACAGCGATGGGAAATTGTCCCAGTTTGTATCAACCATATATCCTTAATTATCCAGAGTTTACCATAGAATCAAGTGCTTGGTGGAATCCAGGTGGATATTCTCTGGCACTTTAAAATGCTGTACAAAATACAGCCTTGGCTTATCCCTGCAGGCTACAGGCTGATCAAATCAGCCCTGTAGTCACAAATTACTATTTTGTATTAATTGCTATAGTACCGATGTAATACCAGGCAATGAAAAAATAGCCAAAAATCTGCAGATAAATTAGAGGTGTCAATAAGGCCTGGGTTTTGCAAAATAAATATTGATGAAAACTTCTGTCTGAATATACCAGCAAAATGAACTACACAAGCACCTGTGCAAATGAACATCTGAGGTAGTACCATTATCATTGGACTCTAGAGAATGACTTTAATAATAATCTTGTCTACAAGAAGGGTGACACTGACAGTAAAAGTAAACACTGACACCCAAACAGTAATACACAATTATGCATTAAAATCTACTTTGATTCGTTTTTTTTATTTTATTTTTTTATGTTGGGGGGTATGTTATCTTTAATTGCAATTTTTTATTCTTAAAGGCATATAATCCAGCATTATTTTGCTCTTTCCTGTGTGCATACTGATGGTCAGTTTGCCTAAAAGCATTGACAGCAATGTAGTTACATAAAAATTTGATTTCAGCTGCTGCCACTACCTGTTGTATAATGCAAGTAATTAAGTTTGAAAAGGTATGTGCATTTGCTTATGAGCAGTTTTCAGTTTCACTGATTCATTTGGGAGAGCCATCCAACCACGCCAGTATCACTTTTATCTAAGTTATGACAATATCTGTGAGATGTATTGGACCTTGCTGTGATGCTTCTTCCCATCCCGGATAACTTTCCATAACATTCTATACTTTTTAGGGATAATGAACATCTTCGGGCGACTCGGATCTTTTCCAAAGCTGGTTGCAGTGTTGAACTTCTTGCTCCTGTCCTGGAATTAGCATCTTCATGCTTTCCAGTCTGGTACCAGCTTGGTGAACCCTGATAAAGGCAAATCTATTCTCACTCGAGAGATCCCCTGAGCTAAATCACAGACACATTACAGTGTGTGAGGGAGCACACTCACTGGGGCATGACTGTTTACAATGAGTCGTTTTGTTGTACTATATTATATATAACACACTCTGAGGTGGTATTTTTATTGTTGTAATATGAAGCCGTGTTAGTTTAATTATGTCTGCAGCTTAGCCACGGTGTTTTATATCAATAACGGTATATTGCATAATAAGCCTAACCCTAAGTACTTAATGTCGAGAAAATAAATGAAACGCTTGCATGTTTGTAGGTACTATTATGCATTGTTAAAAATACTGTGTGTGCGAGTGCATAGCATAATAAAAAAATAAATAACTTAAATAAGGTTTTATATATGATGTTTTATAATGTAACTATTTAAAGATAGATTTGTGCTAAATTGTTTAAGGCAGTTAAATGTGGGCGTGGCTAGCTCTTTAAAAGACTGCTGCTCTGTAAGGGGGATAATCAATTGAGAGGTATGTATGCTTAATATTACTTCAAAGAAAATACATGTTTGAACCTGAAAAACAAAAGAAGGAAGCTCTGAGTGTCTCTGTGATCCAGATGTGCAAGGTTGGCATGTCACCTCGTCATACAGTGTATAGGTATTTTTCAGCTGAAGATGTGCTTCCCCGTGATAGAATTTTTGAATGACATTTCGAGTCACGTGATCCATATTGCGTATCTCGAGCTGGTGGGCAGACAGGCTGTATCTCTGATTCACTTACAGCGGTTTCAGACCTTAAAAAGTTTAGTTTGCGTTTATGAAAAAATGGTGAACACTCGTGGTGTTAGTGGCTGTTGCAGTAGGCACGGATAAGACAACATTTAATTTTAGGGGAGAAAAAATAAGATATAACGCAACAAAGATAGGCAAGTGACTAGCTAATATATCAAGGGCAGACCTGAAGGAGTGTAGCTACTTGTCCTCAAGAGTATGTTCACGATATTTAATTTTAGGCATGTTACTCTTACCGCATTACACTTATCATCAATTACGTCACAATAATATAGTTTATTCAACGCAGTTAAATGAGAGTATTAACTGAGTTTATATATTATATATATATATCTATATATATATATAATGAAGTAACTTACAAAAAATGATGGTGATTAAGTAGATTCAAGAAAATGCACAGAGTCCTTTTCTTCAATCAGTTGCCAGGTTTATTGAAATATGCAGGGAGTCTGGTCCCAGGTACAGGACAAACAGAATACTCATCATTACAATGTTTGCATGACATTAAATACCCTTCTGTATAGATGGTCCACCTCCTCTTTCTCTGACACTTAACCAATTGCAGAGGTCATTTAATTTATTTGTGTGTTGTGTGTGTGTGTGTGTGTGGGTGTGTGTGTGTGTGTGTGTGTGTGTGTCAGTGTCACACTTGACAAAAGGTCTGTGTGTGTAGTCTAGTATGACAGCTCTGACTCAAAAATTGTAGAAAAAACTAAAGAAGTAAAAATAATTTTTAATTTTTTTTAATTTATTGTTTTTTTACATTTTGACCACTTTTTTTTTTTTTTTTTTTATATAATTTATTTTTTTTTTTAATTTTTTGTAAAATTATATTAGACTCTTACAACAGTAAGATATTTTTTTTTTTGTATTATTATTATTATTTTTCCATAAATCTGCCTTTTGTTATCTTGTTGAGACCCCCTTTGATCCCAGTGGCATTATCTCTTTCGATCTCTCTAAAGTCTTTAGAGCCTGTGGTCCACAGCATTGTTATCTCGTTAGCTTGTAAAAAAATTATATTAATTTATTATTTAAGTCAATTTTTGGGCAAGAGCTTGTAGACGCAACGTCTTTATCAATGGTTATTTTTAAATTTTTTTTTTTTATTTTTATTATTTATTTTTTTGTTATATTGTTAACAATAAAATCATAAACTTTTTTAATTTTTATTTTTTTTGTTTTTTTTTTTTTTTTTTATATATATTTTTTTTTTTTATTTTTATTTTAATTTTTTTTTTTTTATTTTATTTTTTTATTTTTTTATTTATTTTTTTTTTTTTTTTTTTTTTTTTTTTTTTTTTTTTTTTCATTTTTATTTTTTATTTATTTTTATTAATTATTGAAATTATTAATTAAACTTTTTGGGGTAATATTTAAACAACTAACCTAAATAATTTGAAAACGAAAAACATAAGAGCGTCGATAAAATAAGTTGGTGAGTAAAACAAAATGATTCACGTAAGAAGTCTGGACTAAAAAATGTAAATAAAAATAAAGTTTAAAACGAACACGAATAGATGAAAGCGCCTAATTAAAAACATAAGTGTCACCGAATAGATAATAAGGACTAGAATATATTTTCATATTTTTATTTATTTTAATTTTTAAACTTTTATAAACAATATAATATAAATCGGAACATATAAAGTTACAACGAGTACAACGATCTCGTTTTTTTTTTTTTTTATGGAGTAGTTACCAATCGTTCATGTACTGTTCAAACTTGTTGTTGGGTAAATTATTTATATACGTTATAATAAAAGAGAAAAATATTAATTCAGTTTTTTTTTTTTACATATTTAAATTAATATATTTTAATATAATTTCGTAAAAGAAAAAAATAATATATGTATAAATTAAGTAATAAATAATTAATAAAATTATTTTTTTAATTTTTTTTATTTTTTTTAATTTTTTAAAATTTATTTATTTACCTTTTTTTTTTTTTTTAAACATATTAAATAAAAAAATAAATAATTTTAAAAAACATTAAAATATTATAAAATAATGTTTACTATTAAAATTTTTTAAAAAAATAATAGGTTTTAAAATCTAATTACGGTTATTTAATTATTTTTTTTTTTTATTTAATTAATTTTTTTTTTTTTTTTTTTTTATTTTTATTTTTTATTTTTTTATTTTTATTTTTTTATTTTATTTATTTATTTATATTTATTAAATTATTTATTTATTTATTTATTAAAATTAATTTATATTTAATATTTACAATTTTATATAAAAATATAAAATAAAATTAAATAATTTTAATTTTATTTATTTTTTTTTTTAAAATTTTTTTTTTTTTTTTTTAATTTTAAAAAAGAAAATTTAAAATTATCAAAGACCATAATAAAATGAAAAAATCAAATAAAATAATTTAAACTTTAATTAAAAATTGTTTTTTTTTTGTTTTTTGTTATTTTTTTTAAGATTTTTTTTTTTTTTTATTTTTATTTTTTTTTTTAATTTTTTATTTTTTTTATTACATTGATATAAAATAAAATATTTAAAGGATTAAATTTAAAAACAAAAACTAATAAACATTAAAAAATTATTTTTAACAATATTTAAAAATTATTAACAATTAAATAATTAAAAATTAAAAAAATATAATTATTTTTTTTTCATAAATTTTAAACGTATTAAATAATAAATAAAAAATTTTAATAAAAATCTTAAATATCATTTACTATATTTTAGTATTAATACAAATAATACAAATAAATAAGGAAAAAAATAATATGTTAATAATAAAAAAAAATAATTTAATAAAGTTAAATCGTGGGTAGTTTAAAATGGGACGAGACGGCTTTGCTCAGAAATTATTTATGGATCTTGATTACCAATTATATGTATCTATTTATATTTTTATAAAATAATAAAATTTTTAGAACTGTATATTTAAAATCTTAGATTATCCATCTAATTTTTTTTTTAATATAGTTTTTAACAAAGGTTTAAAATCGAACGGATTACTACTAAACTACATTTAAAAAATTATTTTTTTTTTAAACATTAAATTTTTTTTAATGGTTGTAAATAATAACAAAGATACACATAAAATGCGCTAACAATTCAATTTTACAATTTTTTTTTTTTTTTTTTTATTTTATTTTTTTTTTTTTTTTATGCAATTATTAATTTATTAAAATTAAAATAAGAAACTATTATTTATAACTTTTTAAACAAAGATAAATCCACAGGTAGGGGGGTGGGGGGAAATGTCTTATGTCATCTGGTCTCCACCGGTGTTAAAAAATTAAAATTTTATAAAACTCACGCTAATAATTATCTGGTAAAATACGATGTAAATAATTAAAATTTTTTAAAAAATTTATTTTTTTTTTTTTTTTTGTATTTTTTATTTTATTTTATTTTATTTATTTATTATTTTATTTATTTATAAAATTAATTTGTTTATAAAATCATAACATTTTATTTTGTGGTATTTTAATTTATTTTTTTTAGTCTTTAGAGCCTGTGGTCCACAGCATTGTTATCTCGTTAGCTTGCAGTCAATGTTGGGCAAGAGCTTGTAGACGCAACGTCTCTATCAATGGTTAGCAGTACATGCAATTTGAACCAAACAGTCTGCTATCTGCAATATTAGTCTCTTTTCAGAAAAGAACACCAGTATAGCTCTGCCAGTCCACATGCGTAGCAAACTGCTAATCAATTCTTGATCCATGTTTTCCAACACATTATATATATATATATACACATACACATATATAAAATGATTAAATACCTCAATATATTAATTGTTTGATTTTGTAGCATGCAGGAAGCAGTGTTATAACAAAGAGGATTAGTCAAGAGATAATTCCTGTATTTAAAAAAAAGTGTGTGTGTACTAATCATATAATTTGTTATGTCCGGAAAACAAACGCTTAGCAATAACTGCATGTCCTGGCTTTGCTCAGAAATAGCATATGGATCTTGATTACCAATTATATGTATCTTTTCACTGTATCTTTTCTTAGATGATTCATCTAATTTCCTAAAATAGTGAAAAAATGCTGTAATGATGATGTGTATCGGTAAAATTCACATAGGAGCCCACCAACATGGCCGCCTTCTCTGTTAAGAACGGTTGTTAGATGATTTATGACATCATTGAAAAAATGATCTATTAGGTGTCATCTAGCATGAAACAGTAGACCAGAGGTGCCCAACCTTTTTGCATGGGTGGACCACATAGACCTCAGGGCAACTATGCGTCGGCCAAACAAGATATTTTAATAAGATTTTAAAAGAACCATAAATATAGGTGGGCAGCGTGGTGGTTAGCGCTGCTGCCTCACACAGCCAGGGTTCTAGGTTTGATTCTGGCATAGGGATCTGTGTGTGTGGAATTTGCATGTTCTCCCCGTGTTTGCGTGGGTTTTCTCCGGGTACTCCGGTTTCCTCCCACAGTCAAAAGACATGCTGTTCAGATTGACTGGTCCCTCTAAATTGCCGTCCCCTCCAAGGTGTAGTCACGCCTTGCGCCCTGTATCTGCCGGGTTAGGGTCCAGCTCACCACAACCCTGTAAAGGATTAAGCGGTTAATATAATGGATGGATGGCTGGATAAATATAGGTTCCTGTTTTCAATGTCTGCCAATTTAAAGTCATCTGTATTTATTTATTTGTGTTTAGCTTGTTATTAGCTTAAAATGTCACACAACACACTGTACCTGTCAAATAAAACAAGCATCAGGAAAAAAAAAACAGTAAAAAATCACATAACTATCTCTCTAATTCTGAATAAAGAAAAATATGCACTTACTGATTTAGTGAGAACTTTGAGGTTGTTTCTGAGCATACAGGTGGTCGTCTGACAAACGCGACCTCAGGAGATTTTTCACAGATTTTGGAATTGATCGCTGGGAAGCAGAGAGTAAAACTCAGCCAATTTCTTCTCGTGAAACATATCCTTTAAACTAGAGTTACACTGCAGATCAGTACATTCCATTTGAAGAGAAGTGGGGACGTTATCCACCTCGGCAACAAAGGGGTTTTCAAACAGACAGATGTTGTTTGTGTGTGACTTGGAAAATCTGCAGAAGCTTAAAGATTCAGTTTATTAAGTTTATTTTAGCTAGTCATGTTTTTTTTTCAGCTTTATTTTACACAAAACATACAGAAGGAAAAAAATACAATTTCAACCACTTTTTTTTTATTATTTTGATCTTTATTTCCTGTAATCAAATTGGTTTTTTTTTGTTTGTTTTTTTTCACAGTACTGGACAGCATTTCTTTTGACTTGACCCAAAGTTTTTTTTTTTTATTTTTTTATTTATTTTAAATCTTCTTTCTTGTGCAGTCATAGTATAGATATTACAGTGCAGTTACAATAGCCAATGTAGATATTAAGACGTCAAAAGAAATGCTGTCCAGTTGATTACAGGAAATATAAATATTTTTTGTATTTCTTCTGTAAGAGTTTTGTGTAGAGTTGAAACCCATGGTTAAAATAAACTTAACAACTCCACCTTGACGATTCTGCGATGAGAGTTACCATGGTTAACATAGGCAGCCTACCTCATTTTGTTTCTACTCGTGGGGACGGCTTGGTGTGCTTTGATTACTGAGCAGTTTATGTGGTTTGCTTTAAACGCTAAAAAACTTTGCAAGTACCGTATGCGAAACATGAAAATTATAATATAAAACCCATGAATCTCTGTAAGTTATGCTGTGCCAGCAAGCAGGTCGCGGGCCGTATGAGATGCTGTGGTGGGCCGTATCAGACCTGCAGGCCGTAGATTGGGCACCCCTGCAGTAGACTATCCGTTTTAGTTTTATTGTTGTATTTTTGGACACAATTAAAATGCAAATGCCTACTACAGTGATAATTATAGAAATGGATACCAAGACCAGGGATGCGTTTTCAAACCTGCTTTGGTTGTGACCTGAGCGAGGTATATCATTATTGTATTTAATGAAGTTAATAAATGAAGCTAGAAGAAATGAGACAGCAACAGGAATTTGAGGAGCTGGCACACCCACAATTCATGGAAGTCTGCACCACCCCTAACAGACTGAAAGCCACCAAGGAGATAGAAGGTCAAAACAGTTGGGTTCAGGTTGGCAGAAGCAGGGAAAAACAGAAACGTCATCAAACATAACCACCAGGAAATCAAAACACCCAACAAATTTGAGTCACTTCAAAATTTAGATGACCAAAACAACATCATGAGAATGAAAGTAGCAACATCCAGGACCCTATTAACAGTGGTGGCAAGGCAGCAAAAAAAAAGGAGGTCATGATTGTTGAGGACTTCATATTGAGAAACACAGCAAGTTCAGTTCGCAATTTGGACCCCCTTACTACAACAACATGCTGCCTTCCAGGAGCCTTTGTCATGCACATCACTGAGAACGAGGACAGGCTCCTAGAACGAACAGGAGACAACCTGGTAGCAGTCATCCACATCTGTACTAACAACACTGGAAGAGACAGACCAAAATCCCTGCAAAACAACTTCAAAGAGCTAGGAAGGAAATTAAAAGACAAGACAAAAACTGTGGTATTCTCTGGGATACTGCCGGCACCTTGCAAAGGAGCATACAGACAGCTGGAAATAATTAATCTAAACGCATGGTTGAAAATGTGCACACAGGAAGGCTTCATCTATCTTGAACATTGGAGCAGATTCTACAACAAGGACTATCTATATAGGCTGTACGGACTGCACTTAAATAAAAAGGGAACCAATCTCCTTGCCGAAAAGATCCTCAAAGAGGTTCAGAAGCATAGAAAGGGGGGAGAAATCAACAAAAGAACAGAAGGGAGACTACATCAGAACATAGGCAACAACTAAGATAAGACAGCAATTAAATATATTTATCTAAATGCTATCAAGTATCAGAAACAAAATGTTAGAACTTGAAGCTACTGTACACATGTAATTATGACGCGATAGGTGTTGCAGAAACTTGGTTGTATGAGAGTGACGGAGATGAATATAATATTTGTGGGTATGCACTGTATAGGAAAGACAGGCAGGACAGAACAGGCTTGACAGTAACAGTCTTGAAGCCTAGGTGTTATATCTGGACGAAGAAAACAATGCCGACTCAATATGGGTGAGAATAATGGACAGAAATTCAAAGTGCATAATAATAGGAGCATGCTATAGACAAATTCGTGTACCAAAGGAGAAGCCATACTAATGAGGGATTTCAACTTCCCCCTGTGGCAATGTTGCCCCGCCATTAGGTGTATTTCTGTGTTATATGTTGCTGTGTTGTAGTTAGTACATGGGATATAAAATGGATTATGCGCACAAGTGTTTAAAATGTATATTTGTATTTAGGCATGAGGATTGCACAGCACTTCACGTGCAGGTAAAATGTAATAATATGTGAGCACAGGGAATTGCACTAAGTAAATTCACATGCAGTTGAACTGAGACTCCAGTTGAATGATTGATTAGCAATCGAGTCTTAGTACAGCTGCATAAAAGCAGCATGTTTTCACTTACTCGGGGTTGTGTGTTCAGGGTGAAAGAACGGGAGAGAGACGGAGAGAAAAAGGAAGCAATTTCTACGTTGCGCTGGTGGACCAGCACGGTACTTGTTTGCTTAGTGTTCGAGCCCTGTTTGTTAGTGTCTGTTCATTTTGTTTGTCTATTTATTTTGGCTCAAGTGCCGTGTTCTGTTTTGAAAAGCATCTTTATTTTCTGTGTGTTCATTTATTAAATGCTGAGCACCAGCAAGCGCTCAGCTTCACCAAAATTCTGTCCTGTGTGTTATTGTTCCGGGTCTGACCTCACCACTCAGACAGCCTTATGACATATGGTGTCCGAAGTGGGATAAACCACATCCTCCAAGTCAGACCAGGGAAAGTGCATTTTTTTGTTTGTTTTTGGAAGTGTTTTTTGTGTTGGTTTTTGGAAATAAATAAATAATAAAGAAATGGAAGGCTGGAGCTGGAGAGATGGCTGCCAGGAACTGGAGGACCTCCTCGGTGGTCTAGAGGACCAAGGCTGGTGCCTTGCCTGTGGAAAGTTTGGGCACCAGGTGGTGCGCTGTCCCTACCAAGAGGGAGAGGAGGAACCAGCCAGGAGAGGAAGGTGAGAAGACGACAGAGAGGGGGAAATGTGAGGAGGAAGCAGAAGGATCCAAGGTGGTGCACCTTGTCCATTGCCTATGGGCATGAGGACGAGGACTGCCCAGAGCAGGAGCCAGAGGATGAGGAGCCCGAACGTCCTACACCTGAGTGGGAGGAGTCTGAGCACCCAGCCTCCAGAAGAGGGGAGCACTGGCGTCTACAGCCCATAAAGAGGGGGTCGTGCGTCCACAGCTCCAAAAGGGGAAGGCAGAGTGTCCACAGCCCAAGTCTACACCAGCAGAGGCAGAATACCTGCTGTTCCTACCTCCACCAGCAGAGGGAGAATGCCTGCTGGTTTCACCTCCACCGCTGTGGGAAGAGTACCTGCCAATGCCTCTCCAGGGTCCCCTCCTGCCGTGGCTCCCAAGTGTCCAGTGTCGGTGGGAGAGACCCTGCCAGAGGGAGAGCGGCACTGGTCCCCTGCAAGTGAGGGAGAGTGGCACTAGTTCCCTGCAAGTGAGGGAGAGCTGTGCCAATCCCCTGCAAGTGAGGGAGAGCCGCACCAGTCCTCTGCAACGGGGAGACTACACGCCGCTCCCACCTCCGTCGCCAGGAGACTACACTCCACTCCCACCTCTGTCGTTGGGAGAATATACGCGGCTCCCACCTCCGTCACTAGGAGACTACACACTGCCTCCGCCACTGCCAGGAGCAGAGCAGCAGGAGCTGCCTCAGCCTCTGCCACCTCCACCGCCAGGAGCAGAGCAGCAGGAGCTGTCTATGTCTCCGCCACCTCCACCAGCAGAGGGTGAATGCCTGTTGGGTCCCTTTCCACCAGCAGAGGGTGAATGCCTGCTGGGTCCCTTTCCACCAGCAGAAGGTGAATGTCTGGAGCTGCCTTTCCCTTCACCAGAAGGACAAGGACTAAATGCTGGCACGTCCTCAGCAGCCCATGCATAGGCTGCTGAGGGAAGCACGGGGAAGAACCGTCCGGCTGCAGTGGCCAAGAAGAGGGCCAAAACCCGCACCCCAGCTTGTCCTGACTCCCCGCACATTATCAACCAAGGATGCCTGCCTCACTTCGCCCAAGGATCCCTGCCTGGGGTTGCCGACAGCTCCGCTTCGCCTGGGGTTTCCGGCTGCTCCGCATCGCCAGGGGTTGCCTGCTGCTCCGCATCGCCTTGGGCTGCCTCTGTGTCCGCATTGCCTGTGGAGCCATGGGTGGCAAGGTACGAGGGAGAAGCGGATCGCCCGCTGCCGCCTCTATGGCCAGGGGCTCCCCTCCTGAGTTCGCCTCCTGAGGGTGCGCTGTTGCCTTTGCCTGGGGTCACCAGACCTGCTTCGCCAGGGTTCGCCGTCAGCTCTGCTTGGCCGCAGGGGTCACTGTGGCCAGAACCCCATCAGAGGGAGCTGCCGGCTATGAAGAAGGGGGGAGAGGTCAGGAGACCACCTCCCCCCGCAGCAATTTCACTGCAGGAGTTCTTGTGGCTGGAGTCCCACAGGAGGGAGTTGCTAGCTGAGAAGGGAGGAAAGGTCAGGAGACCACCTTCCTCAGCAGCCTTTCTGCTGCGGGAATGGACCACCATGCTGTCAGCCGTGCCACTACCAGCAGGAGAGCTGACCGCATCTTCAGCCATGGGCCTAGTGAAGCTTCCCTTCCCGGCCCAAGACTTCGACAGGGACAGAGACAGCATGGTCTCATTTGAAGTGATTTTTAAATCCCAAAAAGTAATGACTAAAGCTAAATTTTAGAAAGGCGAACTATGAAGGAATGAAACAGAGACTAACAGAAGTAGATTGGAGTAAAATAGAGAAAACATCCACAGGAAAAGGATGGCTGTTTCAAAAAAAAAAATTTTTTTTTAAGTAACAATACCTTTAAACAAAAATTTCTAAAAAAATTTACATCCAAAGTAACCAATCTAAATCTAAAAACAAAATTGCCAAATTATAATTTTTTATAAATATATTATATAATATATATATATATATATATATATATATATATATATATATATATATATATATATATATATGTGTGTGTGTGCATATATATATATATATATATATATATATATATATATATATATATATATATATATATATATATATATATATATATAGTTCAGTGAAAAAGTGAAAAAAGTCACTTTACAGAGTGTTTAAAAGGGACCAAAAACAAAGTACACAGAAAGAGTACTTGGAGCTGCAAATGCAAGTCAAAAAGGAAGTTAGAAAGGCCAAGAGAGAGCTAGAAATGAACATTGCTAAGGGGGCTAAAACCAATACCAAAATGTTTTTCTTATATTACAACAGTAAGAGAACGTTCAAAGAGGAGGATAAACGTCTAAGAGATACAAATGGAAAATATATTAAATGATTAATTTTCACAAGTTTTTACAATGGAGGATACAGACAACATGCTCCACATGTGAACCTTTTCCTATCCAGTTTTAACTAACTTTAACATAACTGAGGCAGAAGTGTTAAAGGGACTAGAAGCTCTTAAAATAAACAAACCCCCTGGGCCGGATGAGATCCTCCCAGTAGTACTCAAAGAAATGAAAGTAGTTATTTACAAACCGCTAACCAAGATCTTGCAGCAGTCTTGACACGGGTTGTTACAGACAGACTGTAAACTTGCAAATGTAATACCGATCCACAAAGGGGAAACAAAACCAAACCAGGTAACTACAGACGTGACTTCTATTATATGTAAACTTTTGGAAACTATAATAAGATCCAAAATGGAAAATTACCCATATGGTAACAGTATCCTGGGAGACACTCAACATGGTTTTAGGAAAGGGAGATCTTGTCTAACTAACTTGCTTGATTTTTTTAATGCAGCATCAACAATGGATAATTGCAAGGCATATGACATGGTTTATTTAGATTTCCAGAAAGCTTTTTACAAAGTCCCACATAAAAGATGAATTTTTGAACTGAAGGCAGTAGGGATTCAAGGAAATGCATGTACATGGATTAGGGAGTGGTTAACATGTAGAAAACAGAAAGTACTAATTAGAGGAGAAACCTCAAAATGGAGCGAGGTAACCAGTGGTGTACCACAGGGATCAGTATTAGGTCCTCTGCTATTTCTAATCTACATTAATGAATTAGATTCTCGTATAGAAAGCAATCTTGTTAAATTTGCAGATGACACAAAAATAGGAGGAGTGGCAAACACTGTTGCAGCAGCAAAGGTCATTCAAAATGATCTAGACACGATTCAGAACTGGGCAGACACATGGCAAATGACATTTAATAGAGAAAAGTTTAAGGTACTGCACAGACGCAATACAAATGTGCATTATAAATATCATATGGGAAATACTGAAATTGAAGGAAGGAATTTATGAAAAAGACCTAGGAGTTTATGTTGAAATCTCAGAAATATCTTCATTTAGACAATGTGGGGAAGCTATAAAACAGACCAAAAAGCTACCTTGTGGTTGTTGCAATTCTCTGCTAAGGGAATGCTCACTGACGCCAGTAGTATATAGCTGCAGCCAGTCCGCACCCCATCTCATGCATCCAGTTTCAAGGGTCCAAGCTCTTGTACACTAACACCACCCCTACAAAGATGCAATCGCCAAAGTCCTCCCACACTGATCCCACCCACAGGAAATAGCACTGGTTATAATAATTAAAAGCTAAACTCTCAACTTTAAATTTTAATAACTTTGGATGTACACACGATAGAAACAAAATGTAAACGGAATTTGAAAGCATAATTCATAAGGTTCAAATACAATACAGTTTATAACATAGCACCATCTTTGGTGATACATTGATAATTCAATAAAATGCCTGCTGAAATTTAAATGAATATTAGCAAAACTTTGAATCATGAGTTCATACACCGTTTACAGTTTGCTTCTATCGTGTGTGCATCTACGGGGGTAAAGATTTAAAAAAAAAAAAAGATAGACAATTGATTGTTCAAAATCATGTAAATGTCCAATCTTATTTGGTTCTAGTTATGCAAATTAATGTAAAACACTGTAGAAAATGTGTTTTAATTAAAGCGTACTTCTAAAAGATTTCTCTGTAGACCGTCCTCCGCTACTTTGCCATTCAGTTATCTGTGTTTGTGCCTGTTGCGACAATAACAACTGATTCACACAACCTAGATCTGCCTAATCATATCAAATAAAAGGAAGAATTATGTGTCCCACTTCTCATTTCATTTACATGCTGTGTTAGCATCTAGGTATGCACAATAAAGATAGGAAGCTGAAGTTGGCTTCTTCTAATCTATTCTCTCAGTTTTCTTATTCGCATCCCAGCTTCTTGATCAGTCTTTGAAGTTAACATGTCAATTGACTTATCAAAGTTAAATAATTAACCTTGTGTTTAATCATGCTCTGCCACTTTTTTCTCTGTATCAGACGAGGGGCACCCCCTCAACAAGTGTCATGTTTATTTAACTTTATGAAATAAATATATACAATTTTTATTTACATACTGTAGATTTACAAGTACGCTGTGAATACAGATCCAGGGTGGCAATGCAGGTGTAATACCAGGATCTAGTTTCACAGATTCATATGCTGCATTCCAGTACTGTGAGCACTATCTGGGGTCACTTATTTCTCAGTACAAATCCTAAATGAATGGAAGGGCACAGGATAAAACATGAGTATTGGAATGAAGGTTTATGAATTATATTAATGTGTATATATATATAATTCATAAGGCAACACAATGAGATGACATTGAGCTTCACTAACTTCAAGAGACAACCTTTTCTAAGCAGAACAAGAAGGTGAAGGAGGAACCGACCAAGGATGCCTTTTGATCGCTCAAACCAATTAACCATTAACAGTTTCTGTCATGAGGTGATAGTCCTACAAAGTTCTGCACACATCTGAAGCAGGGAACAACTTATCTGAGGATTATCCTCCAAATAATAATAGACAGAATAGGGCAATAGGGCATTGTGTAGCATTGAGAAAGCTCAATTCTGTGTGGGTTGGTGTGACAGGATGACAGAGTGTTGAGGCTCAGAGACCGAATAAAGGCAAAAATAAAGTTATTTTATTAAGTAAAATAATCAAATAAACAGGCACAAGGGCCAACAAAAAGAGGTTCAAAAATAAATAATCAAAATGAACTTACAAAATTAAACAGTCAGTTCCGGGTCTTCCTTTAATTTTAAGCAAAAAAAGCTCTCCAACATAAAAACAAACTCTCAAACAAAACACACACCAAACAGAAAAACACACTACTCACATTCACTCTACTGCCAGCCAGGGCCTCTCCCCTGGCTTTTATCCCCTGTGGCTGGAGCCCAATTAATAATTATTCAATTAGGGCTCCAGCCACATTCTCACATGTTTTTCTGGCAGGGAGAAATTTAACCCCCTCCCTGCCAGTTCCAAGCATGTTCATATAGACGGGGAGTTCCCCGTCACATATCCCCCTTGTGCGTAGCACACATGGCTCCAACAGCCACCTCCCCCCTCAAGTCCCAAAGTCCTTTATCCGGTCCCGGGATGGGGAGAAGTCCGTGGTCCATGGGGGCGGCCAAGGTGGAATGTCCAATTTCCCCTCTGGCGTTCTCCCATGGGGACTGAACCCCCGTGACCGGGCGCCCTCTGATGGCGGAGGTAGGAACGGCAGCCTGGCTCCCTCTAGTGGCGGAGGCGGGAACGGCAGCCCGGCTCCCTCTGGATTCCTTGGCGACGCTAAACCCTCTGGCGAAGCTGGCGACATTGTACCCTCTGGCGTCGCTGGCGATGCTGGACCCTCTAGCGACGTTGGACCCCCTGGCGACGCTGGACCCTCCGGCTCTCGGAACAGTAGCTCCATCCCCCTGGGTGACCGCGGGCCAACAGCGACCCCAGGCGATGGTGGACCAGCATCCCTAGGAGGAAGCACACAGAGAGTCTCTCTAGGCGATGCTGGCATGTAGGCAACCCCAGGCGATGCGGAGCAGTTGGCCTCCCCAGGCGATGGCGAACAAGCATCCCCAGGCGATGGCGCTGTGCCTCTTAGCCACCAGGCAGCTTGTCTCCGCGCACCTCTCAGCAGCTGGTACAGAGGCTGGGTGGGTCCTCCAGCGTCTTCTGCTGGTGGTGGAGGGAGAGACAGCTCCGGCTGTTCTCCCTCTACCGGTGGGAGGGAGAGACAGCTCCGGCTGTTCTCCCTCTACCGGTGGTGGAGGGAGAGACAGCTCCGGCTGTCTCTCCCTCTACTGGTCCCTTCAGCCCTGGGCCTGTGGACTTCCCCTTCTTGGGCCGTGGACGCACCGACTCCTCCCGCTCGGGCAGTGGACGCACCGACTCCTCCCGCTCAGGCTCCTCCCTCTTGGGCTGTGGATGTTCGGGCTCCTCCTCTCCGGGCTCTGGGAGCGGCGGCTCCCCTTCGTCTCCGGGCTCTGGGAGCGGCGGCTCCCCCTCGTCTCCGGGCTCTGGGAGCGGTGGCTCCCCCTCGTCTCCGGGCTCTGGGAGTGGCGGCAGCGGCTCCCCCTCTCTGGGTGACGGCAGCGGCCCCACCCCCATTTCTGCAAGGTGTGGGATCTCCCCCATGTCTATCGCCAAGTACGCCAGGACCATAATGAAGATTTCATGGAGGGATCCTGGGTGATGCTCTCCCTCCCACTCCTCCCATCTCTCCCCATCTCTATGCCACAGCATGTTGATGGCGAAGGGAAGGTTGTGGGAGGTCTGCTTCGGGGTGCAGCAACCACTCCCAGATCTCCCGTGATGGTGGTGAAGGCGGTGCTGGTGGGGTGACTGCCGAGGATGGGGTTGTTAGTTGCTCCTGGTCTGGGTTGTGGGAGCATCCTGCCCAGTTGTGACCGTCCTCCTCACAACGCCCACACCAGTCAGCAATTGGCCCATCCGGACAGGACCTCCACCGGTGGTCATCCTTCCCGCACCACGTGCACCACGGAAACAAGCTCGCTGGGTCCTCCCACAGGGTTTGGGTTGGTGATGGCAGCTGCTGCTGCTGCCGCTTCTGCTGTTGCTTTTGCTGCTGTTTCTGCTGCTGCTGCCTCCGCCTTTTGCCCATTTGTCTCAAAAAAAAAAAAAAAAAAAAAATACAAAAGAATCGCCAGAAATTCAAAAAATTCAAAAAAAATTCAAAAATTCTCCAAAAAGAAAATTCCAGAAAACAAACACAAAATACTGCTCTGAGCCTCTAGGTGGCGCTATCCCATTTCTGACACCAAGTGTGACAGGATGACAGAGTGTTGAGGCTCAGAGACCGAATAAAGGCAAAAATAAAGTTATTTTGTTAAATAAAATAATCAAATAAACAGGCACAAGGGCCAACAAAAAGAGGTTCAAAAATAAATAATCAAAATGAACTTACAAAAATAAACAGTCAGTTCCGGGTCTAAAGCTTCCTTTAATTTTAAGCAAAAAAAACCTCTCCAACATAAAACCACACACCAAACAGAAAAACTCACTCCTCACTCCTCACTCCTCACTCTACTGCCAGCCAGGGCCTCTCCCCTGGCTTTTATCCCCTGTGGCTGGAGCCCAATTAATCAATAATTATTCAATTAGGGCTCCAGCCACATTCTCACATGTTTTTCTGGCAGGGAGAAATTTAACCCCCTCCCTGCCAGTTCCAAGCATGTTCATATAGACGGGGAGTTCCCCGTCACAGTTGGGTTCTGTTCAATTCAACTGTAGCTGTAGTGCAACCAGCACTTAGCATTTTCTTATAATACAAATGTGTAGGTATTTTGATCAAAACTGCTTTTTCAGTGTATTTTCCCTTCAGAATATATAAACTGAAAGTACAGTTGCAATGTAGTTGTGTTCTTACCTGCTAAGACATTGTGTATAGATAAGTTGTATTCCCCTTGAACGTCCCCCATCCATTTGCTTAATATGTACGTAAATAATGTTAATCATGAAGGAAAAAAATATTGAATATATTTACTGTTAAAAATGTTCTATATCAATTAAAGTCCACACGTGAAAACACCCAATAAAACAATGTGAATTGTCTATTTATTCATTTAAAATGTCTTCACTATATGTAGTTATAGGAGCAATTGGAAAGTTCAGGAATTTAGTTTGCCTATTGAAAGGTCACCTAAGAACAAAAGGGTCCCTACGAGTCATTAACATCTTGTCTCCTGCTGTCCGATAGGAGACCAAAAAGTTTGGACAGGTTTTGGTTGGTTAGGGCTAGTTGCACTACAGTGGAAGTTATTGAATACAGCTACAGTTGAATTGAAGAGAACCCAACCCTAATCTGGAACATCTGCCTCCAGCACAAAATTCATCTAAAAAACAAGTTGGAGATTTAGAAGAAATAAGCGTTACCTAGTTGAACAGGCTTTTTGTTGTTTTCTGATGCAAAAACTCATACAACAATGGGCTCTAGGATATAGAGGACAGAACTACTGTTTGTGACATACCTGAATCTAGTTATGGTTTATACTTAGAATAAATGATGACATTTAAAGACTTTCTTGTGTTTTCCAAATGATAAACTTCTGGATTTAACTTCTGGATTATCTTAATTCATAAGATATTAATCTTAATTGTATGTCTGGGGTATCCAGACAAAATCTAACAGTAGATAATCTACACAGACTAAATCCAACACTTTTATGGCTGCAGTCCTGCTTTTCTGTCTCAAGAACTATAAAACAGGGAAAATTGTTTACATAGAACGTTATTAAATATTGTTTTGTAGGCTCTTTCAGGCTCGATAAGGTTGGAATGAGAGGAACTGACAGATGAGGGAGGCAAAGGAACACGAGTAAAATTGAACAAAAACCTTTATTTACAAATAATGAAAACAAATCAAAGCACAAAATAAAAATACAAATTAAACTAGAATGGACATTTCTAAAAAAAAAATAAAAAAAAAAAAAAAAAAAACATTTGTCTAAGCTATAAACAATAGTCTGACCTTTCAGGAGAGGTCAAAGCCAGGGCTATTTTTGGATAGATTATATATATGGCTTCCTATGTCTTCAATTTTAACTAGAGTTGCAAGCAACTTTACAGCATCCTAGTCTCTCGTGAGGTTATACAACTCTGAAGTTTGAAGCGTTTTTCCATAGTAACCGTGACCCAATCTGCACTCTCTGGAGTAATGAGCCAGTTTCACATTTGAACTTTAGGAGAGGTCAGAGGTCACAGGCAAGACATTTTTTATCTGTATAAAAGCATTGTTGGAACAGACTGTGCTACTACACCCTCTTGAGCATTATTTGGACAGTATTGTACTGCAGGAAGTAGTATATTGCTATCATAATGGCGTGAAAAAAGGCAATTAACAAAGGAAGACAGACAGAACATTATAACCCTTAAAAGTGTAGGTCTTTCCTTTAGAGAAATTGCAAAGAAAGCCAAGGTGTCAGTGAGTACAGTTTCCTACACCATCAAAAGGCACTTGGAAACTGGAGGAAACTCTGACAGGAAGAGGTCTGGAAGTTTCTGAGAGTCAACAGCTTGCGTGATAGGCGGAACACAGGACAACAGCTTCAAGCACAGCTTAACACTGGTCGAAGTAAGCAAGTTTCAACTGTGAAGAGAAGACTTCGAGCTGCAGGTTTGACAGGTCGAGTGGCAGTAAGAAAGCCATTGCTAAGATGGCAAAATAAGAAAAAGAGGCTTGCCTGGGCCATGAAGCACTGCCAGTGGACTACTGAAGACTGGAAGAAGGTCTTATGGACCGATGAATCAAAATTTGAAATCTTCGGTTCATCACACAGGGTTTTTGTACGCCGTCGAGTAGGCGAAAGGATGGTTCCTCGGTGCGTGACACCAACTGTCAAACATGGAGGAAGAAGCGCGATGGTCTGGGGCTCTTTTGCTGGATCCAGAGTCAGCGACTTGCACAGAGTGAGAGGCACCCTGAACCAAAATGGCTACCACAGCATTTTGCTGCGCCGTGCAATACCCTCTGGTATATGCCTAGTTGGTCAGGGGTTCATCCTACAGCAAGATAATGACCCAAAACATACCTCCAGGCTATGTCAGAACTACCTTAGAAGAACAAGACGGTAGGCTTCAAATCATGGAATGGCCAGCACAGTCTCCAGACTTAAACCCCATCGAGCTGGTTTGGGATGAACTGGACAGAAGGGTGAAAGCAAAGCAACCTATAAGTGCAACAAATTTGTGGGAACTTCTGCAACAGTGTTGGGAAGAACTTTCCGAACAATATTTGATTTCCATTGTAGAAAGAATGCCACGAGTGTGTTCGGCTGTTATATCTGCAAAAGGTGGCTACTTTGATGAGTAAAAAATTTAGATTAAATTTTGTTAAACAAAACGATTCCATGATTTATTTTTTTATTTCCAATTGTTTATTTGTTCTATGCTTTAATTTCAGAGTACATTGAGACATTAAACTGTAAATTTCAATAAAAACTAGAAAAATTGAGGTGTTCTAAAACTTTTGACTAGTAGAGTGTGTGTGTGTGTGTGTGTGTGTGTGTGTGTGTGTATACATGTTAAAGTAGCGTTAAGGTTGTTCAAACAAAAACCTCAAACCTGATCTTCGATCTTCACGCAATCCCCTCACTAAATTTGTGCCTCGCAAAACAATAACGCTTGGCACAAAAAGAGAGATATTCCAATACAGCACAAAGCAGTTGTGCGACATTGGAATATAGCAGTTTTGTTTTGTGTAATTTGCAAATCTGTTTGTGTCTCGCAAAACCGTCTGCACATTCACTACCAATATAGCAACTGCACACAACAGTCAATTGAGAATGCAGAACGATGGACCATTACCATTACCCAGACAAGCTGCTATCATAGTGTACGGTACGTAATATCCCCTATTCTCCACTCAAATGTAACCTGCACACGGAATGCAGAATCAAACCTCAACACATATTGGTAGCATTGGCACCCCCGAACTGCAGCACTAGAATACAATATTTATTCAAATTATAACTTAATATATTGTAGCGACTTGCTAATAAAATTTCAAGAAGAAGGAGTCTGATTTTTTAATAGCTCAGAATTACACTGTATACAAACACACCCCATCTCTTTTCACTAACCTGTTGTTGCGGCCGTCAACACTATACAGTACACATAGTTATAGAAGTATAGCTTGTAAAACAAATCCACAATGCCGAAAACACCCATCCATTTGGAAGCCCTGATCTGCACGTGTATCCCTTAATTATTCTCCTGTTGAAAGTCTCCCCTTCCAACTGCCCTGCCTCACCATGCCCCCTGCCGATGTCATGGCACAGTACAGGCAATGGCATGGAATGCTGATCAAGCATGTATACCGGTAGGCCTACTTCTGATATTAATGAGAAATAAATAACACTATTAAAAAATAAAATCAACAGTCAGCTGTGTCCTTTTATCTTGTAGAATTCCTGGGTGATGGGCTTGAAAAGTGAAGGGAGCCTTTGTTGAGCCCCGTGAGCACTGCGATGTAAACTAGCCCCACACAGCTCTTTAACAAAACTAAAGTTGCGAGGATAGGCATTTAGCAATATGCGCATTTTATGGAATCATTCTGCGCACTGCAAAACCCTAACTATCCTCGCAAACTTTGCCATATTCGTTAAAATTTAGCCTTTAGAGCAATTAAAATAATTTAGTGCAAATGCATATAACATTTGTCCACATGCATAGATTTGTATAGATTTTTTTATTATTATCATAGGCATTAGAATAGAGAATGAGCCCAATATTTAAAGGGCCATCACAGATTTTTTACAGATTTACCTGAGGCTGTTTCCTAAGAGAGGTGAATTAATGATGCCTCTGATTTTGTCTTCTTAAATTTGACAAGTGTCTCAGAAATATGAGTAGGCTACAATACCTATTCAATTAATCAGTGCAGTGTTTTTTACTTTTTAGTTTTCTGTTACATTCTGCTATGATCTGTTTTTTTTTCTCCTGTAAAATGTACCAATGGCCACCTGCATGTTTTGTCCTTCCATAATTAAATACTCTGCTGCAGTTACTACTTGCTCGTATCCAACTTTGCTCTTAAATATAACTATATTTAATGTATTGCAACTGCTGTTATTTAAACTGCCCTTAAATTGATTGGCGCATTCCATTTTGCACTCGTTATTAGTCACGATTTGATCTGAATTCTGCTTCCAAGCTGATAGTTGGGAAGCCTATTGTTTTTGTTAGAATTAATATTATAGCCTAACTGAAATTGCTGTTAATGGATTTTTACGATCTGTGTGTGTGTGTGTGTGTGTGTGTGTAACTGTAAATCGCCCCGTCTGCTAAAAAACAAAACACATATACCTAACAACAACAATAATGGTAATCCTGGAATCACCTGTTTTTTTTAATACTATATGACGCAATTCATTTGAATCAAATACAACGGGTTGAATGAGCAGTGGAATGAATGTAGCCCCTCTCGAACAATAACTTTGCATTCAAAACACCAACAAATCCCCAATCAGTAATCAATATAGCCTGTTGTATGCCTGATATTAAAATCAATGTAAATATCAAGTTAGATTAATCAATGTGCCATAGAAATCCAGCTTGTGGAGTTGCCTGGCGGATTGGAGGACATGAATACCTACCAACGGCAGCTGTTTTCGATGTTTCTGGATGCGCGAGTACCCTGCTACTGGCAGGCTTTTGTAATGCAAATAGCAATACAATAAAGGGAGATGATACTTTTTATTGGGACTGAACTACATATTTCTGTTTAGACCAGAGATACTACTTTTTGATCGGAAAGTAAATAGTAGCTAACTGTTTCGGTCTGAAAGAACGGACGAGATAGCAGCTTCCTGCAGCTTTTATTTTTTAAACATGTATTTTAAAACAGTGAAGCAGGTATCACAATTGTTTGTTTGAATTCCCGTCCTATAATCATTACATAATAGGCCTATTGTAGATGTGGACATAATTTTGTGTGACCGCTTGGTGTTTTCCATAGTGGTACCTTGGAAAGAGCCTGCAATTCAGTGTTTGTGGGAGTGCTGGAGGGATGTGCGCGGAGTTAAGGCTTGCTTTTTAAAAGCGTTATTTTGTGCCTCGCAAAACTGGTTTTGTGCTTGGCACATACCTTCGAATATACCATGATCACGCATATTGGCGACCACTCCCCCCATATTGCGCGATGCATACATTTTAATTGTGCACAGCGCAGAATGTATTGTGACGTGCAAAAAGACGTTTTGAATATGACAACTTGCCAGAATTTCAGCCATTTGCGACGTGCATACCCCTCTGAGCGGTGCGCAAACCTTTCAAAGCTCGGGCCCCATGTCTGCGGCATCATAATAATAATATAAGAAATGTAACATTAGGCTATGCAGCCCTCTGGCTTGCTCAGTTCCTATGGCTAAAATCAAACCAGCATAACCTGTTCAGGTTAATAATATAATAATCTTTATTATAGAGCACCTTTCACACCACAAGGTTCAAAGGCACTGCACACAGAATGAAAATAGACACACAAACAATACTAAAAGATTCCATTCAGAATTATAAAAAATGCATAAATTGATGAATATTATAGATTAAACACTATATATATATATAAATATATATGTGTATAGACTATAGACTATATATATATATATACACACACACACACACACACACACACACACACACACACACACACACAGTAGTCAAAAAACATCACATAACAGATAAAAATACATCACTATCTTATAATAGATGTATCGCCCAACTCAACACATGACCATCATTGCAGTAAAAACAGACATAATGTATGGCAAGCTGTTTTAACATTGAATCCTCAATTGCTGATATCAGCCATTTTAATACTTAATGCTGATACCAGCAATTCTATTTTTGATATCAACAAGTCTCAATGTTACTTATATATAAATGTGATTGTAATACTGATATCAAAAAAGCCATTCTTGACATCAGCAATTGAGGATTAAATGTTAAAACGGCTTGCCATAATAATGAAGCGGTCTTACCTAGTTTTGTATTAGTTAGTGATCAGCTGATGCGTTAGCCGCAGAAGAGCAGCACAGCCTGTGGTTTTCACTAACTCTACTGTGCAGAATAAATCTTTTTTTTTTTTTTTTTCTGTGTAAATACCAGAACTTTCCTCCTCTGCATCGGTACGCGGGACATTTGCTAGGAAATGGGGACTGTCCCGACCATATAGTATAGGGACTGCTGGCGTGATAGACAGCATACTTGTCAAGGTACCATGACTCTTGACCGGGAGATTTTTTTTTTTTTTTTACTTTTAAAAGTGACATGGTTTTGTTTTAAGTTAACAGTAAACTGGAGTCTCCTAGTCAAAACGGGATACTTGAATTAGTTTCTCAAATTGTATTAATACTCATATGCATTATTCAACACATAGGACTGAGTTAAACTTACCCTACTTGTCTCACGATCCTTTTCACTACTTGGTTGAAATAAAACAGGACAGCCCAGCAATCATGTCCACATTTGGCCCAATACGTACATGTTTGCTGGGGGCTTGTAGAGTTTGTTTTTACAATTTACGCCTATCCCATTGCGTTAAGTTATTGTAGAGTGGAGTTAGTGTGCGCGCGCAATTGCACGTGCTAATTGGAACGCAATACCGCCCCGATCGGCTTGTAAGAAAACTAACAGTGACGTTTTCAGGAAGAAAAAAAAAAAAAAAACGTCTCGCGAGTTTCACTTTCCAACGAGACTAACAGCCGCCATTTTCGTGGAGTAAACAGTCAAGTCAAGGGAAGTGCAAAAAAGTATGTTCTTAGTAATTTCTGCTTTTGTCGATTTTGTTTATCTTATACGGCAAAAGCTACATTTAAGTGCTTGAAAGCAGCGGTTCTAGAAACAATCTATATATATATATATTTATCGTCACACTGTCCCACGTTTCTCTCCTTGCACAGGTGCTGCCGGGCCTTTTTGCACATTTCAGTACCCTCATTGCAACTTGCTTTTGAAACAAATTAGTTCTGTTTCATTTGAGTCAACGTTTCTGGGGCTCAGCCCTGAAAACATTTTAGAGGGCTGATCAATTTCTAAAATGATAATAGAAAACCTTGAGGCTCTGAAGACTTGGCTGTCAAAGACGCTTGAACCCATGTAAGTACTGTACTAATGGAACTTCATGCGTTTATGATGTGCAGAGATTATTCATCCACCGCTTTTGAGTGTGACGTGTAGCACAAATTGTGGTAAATACTGAGGTGTGTGTAAATGCACCTTGCACTGTGTTGATTTTAACTTACATTGCACAGTAGTTTAGTAGTACTACTGTTGTTTAGCACTGCTACGTTGTGCACTATGAAAGGTCTTTCCTCGTAACGAGAACAATAATTTACAGACTAATGTTCCGTTTTGTTGTGCTCAGCATGGCATGGGACATGGTAGCCAAAGATGGATCTGCCACCATCATGTCGTCCAAATTTTTTTTTTTTTTTTTCTCAAAGAAAAAAATGCAAATTGATTAAAAAATAAATAAATAAATAAAAGTTTGTAAAGCGAAAGAATGGCTGGCAAATTGACAATTTAATTACTTTCCTGTTATGTTTAATTCGTGCTTCGATCAGTTACCGCTGCAAACGTCAACTCTCTCCATTACATAATATTTTAAATATAATTCCCCTTAACAGTGTTATTAATCTTATTTTAAACAACCCACGGTGGCAGATACCTTTCCTTAAAACCGACATTAAACTAAATGTATCATGATGTATTCCCATAAAAAAATAAAAATGTTTATAGCTATATGATCAAACACTGATACTAAAGTCAGTCGCACAGTTCTCTTCTCGTCACAAGTTGAATGCCTTCACATGTACTGTAGATTTATTTTGTATGTACTATATTATACGTTCTCATAAGAATTATGATACTGTTTGTTAGCAGGTGTAGGTAGGTGTACAAACCTGTAGATGTTAACTCAAGGCAAACGCATTTTTTGATAAGCCAAATTTTAAGTTTGGCAGTTTCTGGAATTTTGGTGGAACAGGAATAAGCTAACTCTTGAACTTAGCCTGTGGTTTCATTTTGGTGAATGCTGTGCTGTCTAGTATTATTCATGAAAAAGTAATGATTGTTGTATTAATAATTCAGCTCTTTAAAACAGAGGATGTGTTAAGTGAACCAGAAGACACACAACAGTACGTTAATGAAAGGTTGCTAGAAACTTCCATACAAATGTTATGAATGTGTGAGAATTGTGGCAGACAGTCACAGTGAGAGGAACATGATGCAGCCTTCTCTCACATCCAGTGGCTAGCACATTTCCTGCATCTGACCTATTGAGCACCCCTGGGATGAGCGGGACCATTTTCTAAGACATCATTAATGTTGTCACATGCCAGGGTGTTATTCCTTCAGATACTTAGGCACCTTCATGAATATATACCTTGTTTGAGTCTTGGATTCACTCATGGGGTCCCAGTAGTAAAAACAATAAACTTAAGCTACAAGTACCACACAGTAAAACCTAGAAAATGTTGTCCACCCCCTCCCCAATACAGGTTAAAGGTATACTTTTATATCTAATAATAATCAATTTATTACTCATTTCATAACACGTTTTGCATTTTTTTGCATTGTTGCATTTTAGTTCTTGATGCATTGTATTACCTCAATAAATAATTGATAGATTTTTAAATGTGAAAATACTTAGACATTTATACTCATTTGCTCACTCTAAATCTTAATATTTATGTTTTCTAACTATACTACCGTATATACACATCCAAAACTAATCTGTATTTTATTCTTTGTGTTCCCAGATGTGATGCTGATCCATCTGCTCTTGCTAAATATGTTGTTGCCTTAGTTAAAAAGGATAAAACTGAGAAAGAGCTTAAAGCATTATGCATAGACCAGTTGGATGTATTTCTTCAGAAAGGTAAAGTTACTGTCTAACCTTGTTAGTCATTTAATAGGACTTTTAAGACGATTTATAATTCAAAGCAACTGTACTATGCAGATTAATCGTATAGGATGTTTGTTTGTTGAATCATATTGAAATTTCCCCCCCATATATAATTATTATATATTTAATTAATTTGTAAGTATCATGTGTTGATCAATGATAATAAACCCTCTTGTGGAAGATTATAAATTAGTGTTGTGGATTTGTTTCTAGATACCCAGATTTTTGTTGACAAGCTTTTTGATGCTGTGAATTCAAAGAGTTATCTACCTCAGTTTGAGCAGCCTTCATCGACGACTGTAAGAACAGAACCTTTTCAACACCCAGAGAAAGATGATGTAAAAAAAGATGAGGTAACTATGCTTGTTTGTCTGTAGTATAAATTAATGTTCACTGTAAACCAAACAAGAGACAGCTCAAAAACTGATATAGAAAGCAGTTATTTAATTAGCGTACACATTATAGACCATATAGAAATTGAACAGCTAGTGTCTTCGGTACAGACTGACACTATTTATTTATTTATTTATTTATTTTTAAGTGCCTCAGAACATTGCACTATATCCTCCATATAATAACATTATAGATAGATGATTCCGCTATTTCAAGTATATTCTGCGGATTCAACTCATTTTCAGTCAGTATCCTGTATTTAATTTAACCAGTGCTACACACTGGTCTTTGTGAGGTAAGCAAACCATACCGTGCAAGGGAAGTAGCAAGTCAGGAAAAACTCATGTGCCTGACAACAGATCCAATGTCACCTGGGCACAGGGTTTTAGTGGCAGTGATGTGTGTTTATGTTCATAGTTGTGTATTTATTATCCACCACTGTGAATTCGTATTTTTGCGACTGAGATACAGTGAAGACGCCAGTTAGTCTGTACTATATGTATGCTTGTCACAATTAAACATGTTTGCAGGTATCTAGAGAACCTGTCATTCAGTTGTGATGGAATATGGTTGACATCATGTTACAGTTCTCTTTAAAGAATAAGGTACTGTGGGAAATGTGGAACCTAATGATTTACCAAGACAGTTCTTTTAAGAACATTTGCAACACGTAGTCCAAAGGAGGCAGAATTATGACAATGTTGTAAGTCAATGGCGTTCCAAAACACTAATTTTAAAGTGTTGTATCTTTTCTTTTGAATAGCAGGTAAACAAGGAAGAAGAGAGGGACACAAAAAAATTCCCCAGAAGAGTAAATCACAGCCCCCAGCAGTCCAGTTCACGGTACAGAGACAGCAGGTAAGACCATACCAATGCCGAAACTGCACTGAGCAACTGCAAGGGCAATTCTGTCCTGTATGAGTGACAAGCAGGATATCAATACTGCTGAACTGTCGGTCAGGATTTTTATTCTCTGTTCTTGTATGTATGCAAAGAGGCATGTGTTCTCTTTTTTAAATTTTTTTTTATCCACACTTGACAGTTTTGCGTTGCCCCCCCCCCCCCCCCCCCAGAAATCGGGATGACCGAAAAAAGGATGACCGCTCTCGAAAAAGGGATTATGAGCGAAATCCTCCAAGGAGAGACTCCTACAGGGACAGGTACAACAGGAGGAGGGGTCGCAGCCGCAGTTACAGCAGGAGTCGCAGCCGGAGCAAAGACAGGCCTCGTGACCGGGACAGAAGCAGAACAAGAAGCCGAAGCAGAACAAGCAGAGGTACCTTCCTGGCTGCTTTTATAAAGAATGTTTTAGACTTTTTTTTTTTTCTATTTGTAGATTAGCATTCTGTTTGTCACACAGCAGACTCTTTCAGAATGGTATTTTTTATATTGAGCGCAGATATTTTCTTGTATTTATTAGGCATCGGCTTTTTTAATGTGTAAAAACTACTAACATCTGAGTTTAAACAAAAATAAGTGTTACGCTTTTATATAACCCTCTTACTTTTTGGATGCAATGTCTTTTATTCATTTATTTGATTTTTTTTTAGAAAGGGACACTGGTAAATCCAAGTATGACCTAGACAGAACAGAAAGAACCGAGCCTTCAGAGAACAATTATACTTCAGCATCATTGGTTTCATCTGATCACTATCCTGTCCCATCACTCAGCAGTACTATCACTGTTATAGCACCAACTCACCATGGCAACAACACTAGCGAAAGCTGGTCAGAATTCCATGAAGATCAAGTAGATCATGGCTCATATGGAAGAGGGCCCCCACCAAAGAAGCGCTGCAGGGATTATGACGGTAAATATCTTAATCTTTTTATTAAGTGTCAGATGATGAAACAATTGACTAAGTATTGACTTACTGCAGGACGTTTTGGAATTAAAAGTCCATCAGCTAAAACGTCACATAGTGTAACACGGAGTTAATTGTTTTTTCAGTAAGAATTAATTAATAAACAAAAAAAAACAAACAGTTTTATTAAAATAAACACTTTGATTAGCTTATTATTTCGGCCTCTGCCATATTCTCATGCAGATGGAGACTGAATAGGTTTTCTGACCTTACCTTTAATCTTCCAACTGCTGCATTTCCTAATTGAAAGTCAAATTATTTACTATAGCTCATTTAGAGTAAAAGATGGATAAAGACCTATACAGGACTGAACAAGACAGGAAACTAGGGTATTGCCTAGGGATACAGCGTTTAGGATTTTCCCAGCAAGTTGGCAGAATTTTCAAGAGCTCATCACTTTTCTCTATGTAAACGGTTCATATTAATGAATGTCCCTTAATACTTTAATGTAGTAACATAAATCAAAAGTTATGACAAGACCTATCTAATTGATTCTGATCGCCCTCAATACGGTTTGGTGATTAAAGGTGCTGGTGCTGCAGGCCTACTGAAACACTCTGCGTGTGAACCCAAATGGAAACCTTTGGTTACAAAATGCAACCAAAGAAGTGGGAAGTTGGATATTTAAAAAAATAAATGCAATTGAGCATGTCACATTTGTTAAATTACTCGGTGTAGACATAATAAATTAAATAAGCCAAATGCAAAAGTATTGAAAGAAAATGCATTTATTGAAGTTAGTTTGTCTGATTTACTTTGTTGCTGCATTTTATTGCCATATTGGTTGTATTTGAGAGTAAGGACCTGTGAGGCGAGAGTGTATTAAATGGAATGTCCAGACAGTAATTTATGTGTACAGAAATAAAATAATTTATTTTTATTTTCTATACACAACAAAAGGATTAAATAACAAACGAAAAACAAAATGGTGTGAGGGAAGGAGTGCAGGGGTGGAATCCAAAACAAACTGTGATGACTCGTCTTTAATTTGTCTTCGTGGTGACCATACATAAACAAAAAAAAGACAAAAGAAATGTTAGTGTTTCAAAAAATCCCGCTGCACAAAACCAGACTCTCCCTCCACCCGTTACTCCTCCTACTTTACTTTCGGACCAACCCCGAACACAGTAGTACGTTCCCTTTAGTATGTAATGTCCCGCCTCTGTAGTCAGTGGAACACCAATCCCCAACCGACACGTGTCCTTCTCCTTCACTTGACTCCAGTGGCTGGAAGTTACATACTCGTACTTCCGCCCCTCACCAAGGTGCCGCCCCTCAAAAGATGACTTTTGCCATGGTCACGAGATCTTGGTAAGGGAAGTCCCGAGTTGGTTTGATGCCATCTACTGTCGGGAGGTCAGCTGTTACTATAATCGCTGTCTAAAGCAAAAACGAAGCTATGACTAGCACTTGCCCAGATGTATAATTTGAAGCAAGTCATTTGCATATTAAAATTGATGGAAGAGAACAGATTTTTTTTTTATATATAATGTCTAAACTGCACATAATTGAACAATGCTGCAAAGAATTTGAGCATGAGAGGATGTATGCAGCTGACTGTGACAAAATAACGATGTGCTGATTTCTCAACTATCAGCTGGAATGGAAGTCGAAAGATACCGTCGTTAAGCATTATTAGCTGTTTATTGCTTTTGGGGAAAATAAATTGTTTGCTTGTACTGTATTTTGCATTTAGTATGCTAATTCTTTGTTTTATTTAAAGTGGAGCAAATGCTGTTTTGGTTTTGAATGGATTTGAATGAATGTGCTTTGCTTAGTGTTTAAATACTGAGGAAACCCCAAGCTTGTATATACTGGAGCCCTGCTTCAGCGCAATGGGATTGAAATACAAGGCCCGTCTCTTTTTCTCTCTCTTTTAGATTGCAGTTATGGCAGCCTGACAATAGTAGGGTGTGTGTGTGTCTCTCTTTCTCTCTCTCTCTCTCTTTCTATATATATATATATATATATATATATATATATATATATATATATATATTAGTGCCTTGCAAAAGTATTCAGACCCTTGACCAATTCTCTCATATTACTGAATTACAAATGGTACATTGAAATTTCATTCTGTTTGATATTTTATTTTAAAATACTTAAACTCAAAATCAATTATTGTAAGGTGACATTGGTTTTATGTTGGGAAATATTTTTAAGAAAAATAAAAAACTGAAATATCTTGCTTGCATAAGTATGCAAGCCCCACACGTTAATATTTGGTAGAGCCACCTTTCGCTGCAATAACAGCTTTAAGTCTTTTGGAGTAAGTATGTACCAGCTTTGCACATAGTGTCAGAGTGATTTTGGCCCATTCTTCTTGGCAGATTTGCTCCAGGTTGTTCAGGTTGGTTGGACAACGCTTGTGGACCGCAATTTTCAAATAGTGCCACAGATTCTCAATGGGATTGAGAGCAGGACTTTGACTGGGCCACTGTTGGACATTCACCTTTTTGTTCTTGTGCCACTCCAATGTTGCTTTGGCCTTGTGCTTGGGATCATTGTCCTGCTGAAAGGTGAATTTCCTCCCAAGCTTCAGTTTTTTAGCGGACTGAAGCAGATTCTCTTGCAGTATTTTCCTGTATTTTGCTCCATCCATTCTTCCTTCAGTTGTAACAAGATGCCCAGTCCCTGCTGGTAAGAAGCATCCCCACAGCATGATGCTGCCAGCACTGTACTTCACTGTAGGGATGGTGTGTTTTGAGGCATGGGCAGTGTTAGGTTTGCGCCACACATAGCGCTTTGAGTTTTGGCCAAAAAGCTCTCTCTTGGTCTCATCTGACCACAAAACCTTTTCCCACATCGCAGCTGGGTCACTCTCATGCTTTCTGGCAAACTCCAGACGTGCTTTCAGATGGTATTTTTTGAGTAACGGCTTCTTTCTTGCCAACCTCCCATACAGGCCAGTGTTATGCAGAGCTCTTGATATGGTTGACTGGTGCACCATTACTCCACTCCCAGCCACTGAACTCTGTAGCTCCTTCAAAGTGACTGTTGGCCTCTCTGTGGCTTCTCTCACAAGTCTCCTTCTTGTTTGAGTGCTGAGTTTTGAGGGACGGCCTTTTCTTGGCAGTGCCTGGGTGGTGTGATGCAGCTTCCACTTCCTGATTATTGATCCAACTGTGCTCACTGGGATATACAAACACTTGGATATTATTTTGTACCCTTCAACAGTGGGGTTTTTATCCAGAAAATGTGACAGCAACTTTAATGGTTCACAGTTGGAGGCCAATGGTAAGGTAATTGTGTCCTCGTTAGGGTAATTTCTTTCATCGGTGCAAACTGGGAGCTTCCATAGCAAAGGGTTTGAATACTTATGCAAGCAAGATATTTCAGTTTTTTATTTTTCTTAAAAATATTTCCCAACATAAAACCAATGCCACCTTACAATAATTGATTCTGAGTTTCAGTGTTTAAAAATAAAATATCAGACAGAACGAAATTTCAATGTACCATTTGTAATTGGTCAGGGGTCTGAATACTTTTGCAAGGCACTGTGTGTGTGTGTGTGTGTGTGTATATATATATATATATATATTTTTTTTTTGTTTTGTTGTATTTTGTTATTTCCCAATATTTTTGGCAGTTGATATTTAAAACAGTAAATAGTCAGTTGATTAAAGAGTGGGGGACTGTACGTTACAGTTACTGCCACTAATGAGAAATGTATGGTAACAATTATTTTTCTGTGTGAGGTCAGTTTGTCAAATAAAATGTTTAATAAAAAAATATGTATGTAGAATTAAATTGAATAGTTAAACATGTAATATTATTCTAGTATTGATGTGCATTTGAGTGTGTTTTATTAACGAGTATCTAATAAAACGACATTTGTGAAAAAGAATGATAAATAATTGCCACGGGGCTCTAGTCCTAGGGGGTAGAGGTGTGTGTGTAAAAAAAACAAAACCGCAAAAAAAAAATATATATATATATATATATATATATATATATATATATATACACACACACACGTGCACTCACAGTGCTCTCTCGTTTATAAGGCTGTCTGTTATAACACGCCTTGGATATAATGCTCCTACAACATGTCCCCCAATTCCGTGTTAGTGAGTCAAGCAATATTTCTACAGTAAATACAGTACCAGTGTTCCGACTGTAAACAACTTCTCAGTCTTCCGTTTGTCTCCCTATTTATACAGTATCTGAACTGAAGGAAAGCTGCTCTGGCACTTCATAACACAGACACCTTATTCAGCATTTGTTTTATAACTAAATAAATATTAAACCTATTACAGGGTTATCTTTCCTAATGTATTTACTTTTTTGCTGCGAGAGGAGTTGTGGCTTTCTCTGGGAGACGAGACGCTTCATCTTAACTTCAGCCCCTCTCCGGCAGCCGAACCTAGGGCGAGCCCATTCCCTCTTCCCCATTGTCCGACCCGCTCTCATTCTTGCACTTCGTTTGCTTTTCTGTCGCTTTGAACTGAACTGGTCTGAATTATAGTTTAAAACTTGCTAATTAAAATGATTCATGAGTGGGAATGTTACCTTTTTTTTTTTTTAAACTGTTAAAAAAAATATATAGCGTTGATTACATGGTGCTTTATGCATGGTTAATTCACAGAAAGTTACAATTTTTTTACTTCACTATATGTGTATTATAGAGAGGGAGTTATTTTGTTTTGTATTTTTCGAATGTGTTGTGTCCTTTGGCGCCCCCCCCACCCCCTTGCTTGTTTATAATGCTCTTCGTTTATAATGCTCATTTTGTCCCCCGAGACCCGCGTTATAGCGAGGGACCACTATACGTGCATACATACATACACAGACATACGTACATACACACATACATAGGTTTGCAGACGTATTCACCCCCTGCAAAGTTTTCACATTTTTTTGGCACCTGAGCGTACTCCACGACACTTTCAAATTAGAGTTTACATGTAGAATCTGCACAAACTACTCCACGTTGATAGTTAAAAAAATAAATAAAAAATGCATATAGAATATAAGTAAGATTTACAGAGAGAAACATTAATCTCAGTTGCATAAGTATTCACCCACTTTGCTACTGCAGCCCTAAATCAGCTCAGATGTAAATTATTTGTTTGAAAGGTCACAAAATTTGTGAAATGGTTTCAGCCTGTGTGTACTCAAAGTGGTTTAACTTGTAGATCATTTCCCTCAGGTATATAAAGGCTTTCAAACTGCAACTCGCATAGTAATCCAACAAAGCAACCATGAAGACCAAGGAGCTTTCGAAACAAGTCAGGGATAAAGTGGTAAAGAGGCACAGAGCAGGAGAAAGGTACAGGAACATTTCGAAGGTGCTGATTTATCCCTCTCAGCACAGTGAAGTCCATCATTAAGAAGTGGAAGATGCATCATACCATCCAGACACTATCCAGATCAGGTCGCCCTCCCAAACTGAGCAGCCGGGCAAGCAAGAAACTGGTTTGGGATGTCAGTCTGAAGCCAACAATGACCTTGAGAGATCTGCAAAGTTCTCTGTCTGAGATGGGAGTCAGTGTTCACACATCAACAATAAGCTGGTCCCTCCACAAAGCTGGCCTGTATGGACGGATGGCAAGAAAGAAGCCATTACTCAAAAACCCTCATCTTAAAGCATGTGTAGAGTTTGCGAAAATGTATTTAGATGATACTGCAGACATGTGGAAAAAGGTTTTGTGGTCAGACGAGACAAAAATGTAACTTCTCAGTCTAAATTTCAAGCGTTGCGTCTGGTGCAACCCTAACACTCACATCACCCAGTCAAACCATCCCAACTGCCAAGCTTGGTGCTAGCAGCATCATGTTATGGAGATGCTTCTCTTCAGCAGGCACTGGGAAGCTTGTCAGGATAGAGGGAAACCTGTTTGAGTCCATCAAAACTGGGAAGGACATTCACATGTCAGCAGGATAATGACCTGAAGCACAAAGCTGCACTGGAGTGATTTCACAAGAGAATTAATGTTTTTGAGTGGCCCAGTCAAAGTCCTGCCTTGAATCCAATCGAAAATCTATGGAGAGACTTGAATATTGTAGTCCATCGATGATCCCTAACAAAGTTATCAGAACTGGAGCAATTTTCCCTTGACGAATGGGCAAAAATGTCACCATCCTACTGTGCAAAGCTAGGAGAGACCTATCCAAAAAGACTCAGCAGTAATTGCTGCAAAAGGTGCTTCTACCAAGTACTGACTTAAGAGGCTGAATACTTATGCAATTCAGTTTAACTACTACAGCTTTGAATAATAAATTATTTGTATTTCAACAAAATGTGACTACTGGCAGGGGGTGAATACCTCTGCAAACCACTTTGTGTGTGTGTGTCATCAATTTAAAAGAAAAATCGTGGCGCCAAAATTGAAGTAACACAGTGTGTGTATATATAAATGTGTGTGTGTGTGTGTGTCTACATTAGTTTGTAATTTAAGTGCTAGATTGAGGCTCCCATCTCTTCGGGGGCGTTACATGTACAGATGTACGTTTATTTGTTACTGTGTGTTTTTTTTAGTAGGGGAGAAAAAAATACCTTAATGTTTCTTTATTGATAGCGGCATTTATTCTAAAGCTGATATATAACTGCAGCGTCAATATTAGGGTGTCTTTAATTCGAGGGTTGGCGCCAAATTGAAGTAGTACGGTATATATAATATAAATAAATTAAGTATGCACTCAATCCAGGATTCTGTTTCAGATTCGGCCCAAATACCTACTTTTTGAGCAGGGTTCGGATTCGGCCGAATACTTAGGGTTCGGTGAACCGAATCCTACCCTGACGCACATCCATTTGAATATATCCCTCCAATGTGTGCAGTTCTTCTTTTAAATAAGACACGAATCCGGTATTGAACGCAACTTTTGTATTTAATAACAAGAACATCTTTGAACTCTGTCGCGGCTCTCAAATTCCTACCTGTGGCGCACGCACTAAACACGTCATGCAGCTGCTGAATGCAAACATACCCCTGTATGCAACAGCACAGTCACGTCACACTTTTCATGGAGTAAAGTTATGCAGTAAACCTGTAATATATAGTAATGGCAAACTGTTGTAGACATTTGTGCTTTGTTGCTTTGTCTGAGACCTGTTCTAGAGATCATACCGAGAGAAAGGTTAAAAAAAAAAGTCGTTGCACAGAAATATATTTTTTTTGTACCTTTGCTACTGTCAGATGTGCCAGACGTTGTTGAACAATATGCTTTAGTAAATTACATTTTACGTTACTATAATGTGCCAATACAAGTTAAAACATTAACGTGTTTCCTTAAAATAATTTAAAAACTATTTAGTAGCCTGTTTGATATGTGTTTATATCAATGTGGGTTTTGTTTTGCAGTGAGATTCAGGTCACTCATAACGATAATTTTTTACTCATAACTGATTGGGTTGCCAACAGGCTGCAGAATCTCGAGACACTTTAAGGCACGTCAGGTTATTTAACTCCCCTCTCTAAACTGCAGTGCATTTGACATGTAAAGCGAGTGTGTCATTGTTTGAGCAGTTTAGTAAATGTATTTAATTGTTTAATTGGCGATTTTTATTCAGAGAGCCTCATAAGAACAATTAATTTTATTGCTTGAATTTTTTATACAGTAAACAATATCTATCAAAATAGTACAGCACCATTATTATAGATAACTTTGCACTCTCCTGCACTCTTTCATTTAACCTTGTGACAGCAGGTAAAGTTTCTATTTGTTTATTTCTTGCTTCAAACAGTCCCGTCCAGTCAGAGACTCAAAAAGCCAATCAGCGGCTGTATAGGTCTGATTGTTGGAAAAGATCCTAGCAGGCATGTGTGTGCTTTTGGTAACAACTAATTTAAAACAATTCAGTTAATTTAGCGTCAGTTCACACTCACCTTAGTGTCCCGAGATTCAAAGATGCAGCTCCCCTATCTTGTAAAAGTAAACAGTTCTGTATTTTGATGTTTCTGTTGTGGGGGAAGGGGGATAGTGGTAAATTGTGTAAGTGCCTTGCAAAAGTATTCAGAACCCTGACCAATTCTCTCATATTACTGAATTACAAATGGTACGTTAATTTCGTTCTGTTCGATATTTTATTTTAAAACACTGAAATTCAAAATCAGTTATTGTAAGGTGACATTGGTTTTATGTTGGGAAATATTTTTAAGAAATAAAAAAACTGAAATATCTTGCATAAGTATTCAACCCCCACACCTTAATATTTGGTAGAGCAATAACAGCTTTAAGTCTTTTGGGGTAAGTATTTACCAGCTTTGCACACAGTGTCGGAGTGATTTTGGCCCATTCTTCTTGGCAGATTTGCTCCAGGTTGTTCAGGTTGGTTGGATGACGCTTGTGGACAGCTATTTGCAAATAGTGCCACAGATTCTCAATGGGATTGAGATCAGGACTTTGACTGGGCCACTGTAGGACATTCACCTTTTTGTTCTTGAGCCACTGCAATGTTGCTTTGGCCTTGTGCTTGGGATCATTGTCCTGCTGAAAGGTGAATTTCCTCCCAAGCTTCAGTTTTTTAGTGGACTGAAGCAGATTCTCTTGCAGTATTTTCCTGTATTTTGCTCCATCCATTCAGTATGATGCTGCCACCACCATACTTCACTGTAGGGATGGTGTGTCTTGAGGCATGGGCAGTGTTAGGTTTGAGTTTTGGCCAAAAAGCTCTATCTTGGTCTCATCTGATCACAAAACCTTTTCCCACATCGCAACTGGGTCACTCTCATGCTTTCTGGCAAACTCCAGACATGCTTTCAGATGGTACTTTTTGCGTAACGGCTTCTTTCTTGCCACCATCCCATACAGGCCAGTGTTATGCAGAGCTCTTGATATGGCTGACTATTGCACCATTACTCCACTCCCAGCCACTGAACTCTGTAGCTCCTTCAAAGTGATTGTTGGCCTCTCTGTGGCTTCTCTCACAAGTCTCCTTCTTGTTTGAGCACTGAGTTTTGAGGGACGGCCTTTTCTTGGCAGTGCCTGGGTGGTGTGATGCAGCTTCCGCTTCCTGATTATTGATCCAACTGTGCTCACTGGGATATACAAACACTTGGATATTATTTTGTACCCTTTCCCTAATCTATGCATTTGTATTACTTTATCTCTAACTTCTTTAGAATGCTCTTTGGTCTTCATTTTCCTTCAGATTCACAGCCTTACCAATGATCCTTCAACAGTGGGGTTTTTATCCAGAAAATGTGACAGCAACTTTAATGTTTCACAGGTGGAGGCCAATGGTAAGGTAATTGTGTCGTTGTTAGGGCAATATCTTTCATTGGTGCAAACTGGGAGCTTCCACAGCACAGGGGTTGAATACTTATGCAAGCAAGATATTTCAGTTTTTTATTTTTCTTAAAAATATTTCCCAACATAAAACCAATGTCACCTTACAATAATTGATTCTGAGTTTGAGGGTTTAAAAATAAAATATCAAACAGAACGAAATTTCAGTGTACCATTTGTAATTCAGTAATATGAGAGAATTGGTCAGGGGTCTGAATACTTTTGCAAGCCACTGTATATGTGTGTGTGTTTCTATATATATATATATATATATATATATATATATATATATATATATATATATATATACCAGTACCAGTCAAAAGTTTGAGTACACCTGCTTGAAGCCAGGTTTTTCATGCTTATCTATGCTTTTAACTGTATAAACTTGTTTATAAACACTTTATTTCATTATATGATACGTGTACTTATATAAGCTGATAATCATAAGTGAGTTGCATTCAAAAATTAAATTTTTAAATGAAAATGTAAATCTTGTCAATTTCAATGAAATGGTCACCCAAAGCAAGGGGATTTCACCCCAAGTCAGTTAAGTCTAAAATGTGTATAACACCGTTTTAGGACACTGGCCAAAGTATAAAAGTGTCTTTGTTAGATGTTCTCTGAGTTAACTAGTATGTTACCTAATTAACCTTTTGTCACCAATTATTGTTAACAGGTGAGGGTCCATGATTACTATAAATATAGGTAGCATAGGCACAAGTTTGTCATTCCTGAATGTAAGGGAGCAGACAATGGCAAAATACGCTCAGTTAAGCAAAGAAAAAAGACTGTAATTACTTTAAGAAATGAAGGTCAATCTCTAAGACAAATCGCAAGAACTCTGCAAGTGTCTGTAACTGCTGTGGCCAAGACCATCGAACGATTTGAAGAAAGTGGCACTCGTGAGGAAAGAACAAGGTCAGGCAGACCAAGGGTGACCTCAGAATCGGAGAACAAGTTAATTCGTGTCACAAGTCTGCGAAACCGGCAATTAACTGCCCCTGAAGTACAAGCTCAGCTAGATGCTACTAGAAGTACAGATATTTCAACATCAACTGTTCAGAGGAGATTGTGTGAAGCTGGTCTAACTGGAAGAATTGACTGACGAGTCAAAATTTGCAATATTTGGGTCCAACTGCTGTTTTCCAAATACGCAGAGAGCTGAGCGCATGAGTTCTGCATGTGTGGTTCCCATTGTCAAGCATAAAGGCGGCAGTGTTGTGGTCTGGGGTTGCTTTGCTGATCACAGAGTTGGTGATCTGTACCATGGCAAACTTAACCAGCATGGCTATCATAGCATACTTCAGAGGCATGCCATTCCATCAGGATTATGGCTAGTTGGGCAGTCCTTCATTCTTCAGCAAGATGTTGTTGAAGCTGACACCCTGGGATCCTTCAAGAAGCTGCTTGATGAGATTTTGGGATCAATAAGCTACTAACAACCAAACGAGCAAGATGGGCCGAATGGCCTCCTCTTGTTTGTAAACTTTCTTATGTTCTTAAGATAATGACCCGAAACACTATCTGGCGAAGAAGGAAAGTGATGGACAACTCAATCTGGTAACCTGGCCTGCCCAGTCTCCAGACCTCAATCCCATAGAATTTGTATGGGACGAACTGGACAGAAGAGTCAAAGCAAAGCTACCAACAAGTGCCCTACATCTCTGGGAATTGCTGCAGAAGAGCTGGGAAGACATGTCTGGTGATTTCCTGCTGAAACTTGTTAATGGTGGCTATTTTGAGGAATCTAAGATTTAGAGACAATTTTCAATTTTCTTGAACATTGCTTTGATACTCCTTTTGTTTTGTATATTGTAACGTGTTTTCATTTTCAAGTATTTACAGAAATGTATACGATGTAAAACATTGTCAATTATAAAAAAAAAAAAAAAACTAGTTTCCAATGTACTCAAACTTTTGACTGGTACCTGTGTGTGTGTGTGTGTGTATTGTGTGTATATGTGTTTGTGTGTGTGTGTGTGTATATATATATATATATATATATATATATATATATATATATATATATATATATATATATATATATATACATATACATACACACACACACATATATATATAAATATGATATTTATATATATATACTATATATATATATGTATATCTAATATTGTATATATATATATATATATATCTACATGTATATATATATCATATATATATGTGTATATATATATATATATATATATATATATATATATATATATATATATATATATATATATATATATATATATATAACATATATATATATATACACACACATACATTTGTATGAATAATGTAGTAACACTGTATTAAGCTTATTTGTCACAGTTTTACAAAAAAAAAAAGACTTGCGTATATTAGCATGTCCCATTCTTTTGACTGTATAATGCATTTTGGTTTTACTGAAAACTGACTGGATGTCAAAAACAGCTGAACAAGTTGGTATAAAACCAAACCGTAATTGTAACCGACTTGCATCCCTAGTATTGACAAAGCTATCCCAGTTGTTTCAGAGCCATTCAAATTATATTTCTGGACTGCTGTAACATCACATACAAAACAATATTTTGTGGACATTATGGGAGAATAGGCAGTCAAAAAGTGGAATCTTCTGTGCACTTGTAGGGATTGAGGTGAACTCAGTTGCTGTTGTTTTGACATGTATAACAACCTCCTATGACCACTGGGGACTGTAGATCCACAGGATCCAAATTAGTGGCTCAATCCAATATAAATTAACTGAAATTTGACAAAACTGATGAAGCCAGTTTGGTTTAACACAACTGCAAGCGCATCTTAATTTTCCTGCATTACAGTTATTAGTCAGAGCTCTGAATCCATGTTTCCAAACTTTTGCCATGACACCAGGTATAATTGAATGTTAATACCTTACCGTGGGTATCTAATAAACCGCTGAACACTCATCTATAATGTAATAACCTTTTATTTTGTTTCTTTTTAGAAAAGGGCTTCTGCATGAGAGGGGATATGTGTCTGTTTGACCATGGAAGTGACCCAGTAGTTGTGGAAGATGTCAATCTCCCAGGCATGCTGCCTTTTCCAGCACAGCCCCCTCCTGGTGAAGGACCTCCCCCTCCTGGCCTTCCACCACCTCCCGCCATGATGACGCCACCTGCTATAAATTTAAGGCCGCCAGGGCCCCCTCCCAGTCCTTTACCTCCTAGCCTTCCACTGGTAACAGGTAAATGGGGGTTTAGTTCTAGATTTGTGTTTTACTGAATCCAGTTATTAACCATTTGCGGTCATATGTCGGATCAGGTCCGACATTACAGTTTTCCCTTTCCAGTCCGATGTCAGACCCTGTCCGACAACATCAAAAAAACATAAAGCACAGGTCTCCAGCCGTTTTTTTCCAGGTGAGACCGATAGGAGCTAGAAAAAAAAGGCCGTCCCTGAGCAATACAGTAGCACCATGGACCACAGAGATAACACAGACACAAAGGAAGATAGCTGCTTCCACATACAGCGCTCAAAGGATGTCACAGACATTTGCAGAGCTTTTTTAGATGTTATGGTAATAAAATAATGACTTGGATCACATTATTGAGGTGTTTGGTGATAAAACGAGTGATCAGGAGAGGATTTATCAGTATGCACGTCTATAAAGAGGTATGTGAAAAATACAGCGAAAAAGGGGTGGGGCTTGTATGGAGATGCAGTACTGATGTCGTTTTACCATGCACTGCCTTTTAAACCTGTTTTACTCTTGGGTGGGGGGGAGGAAATTAAACAGCAAGTGTGAAATAAATTGGACCTGACGCGCCTGACAAGCACGGAATACGTTGACTGCAAAGGGTTAATGTGACATTAGAGTTAGAATAGGGTTTAAGATTGCTTTCATCCACTAACTAGACCTGGTAGCCACGTACACCTGGTGTCTGGCTGAAATCAAAGACATTGATAAAGACCTTGTCTCTTATACTTGCACTTTCAATAATGAAGACTATATCTTTCATTATTCTATATCATTTGAATAGGAATTACTGCACGCTTTTATGAACTGTTACAATGAAGGCCTTTTTACTATTGATGATATCCACCCCTAAGTAATAATAGCAAATGGTGTCCTATAATTTTTTTGTTTTATTGGTTATAAGTTTAGTTCTTTTCAATGCAATTGCAGAGTAGGGTGTGTTTTTTTTTATTTTTTTTTTTTTATTATATATACAAAGTGTTCATCAGTTTTCTAACTGTTGCCAGGGCCTCCACCATCTCTTCCTCCTCTCCAACCTCTCCAGCCCTCTGGCATGGATGCACCCCCAAACTCTGTTACAGGCTCTGTACCCCCAGTTGTGACCTCGGTGATTCGTCATTCACCACCTCAAGCGCAACCCCCTCTCTTCACTTCAGGTATAACTTCTTGAGATGCAGGTTATTTGATAGTTGTTCTCCAAACAGTGTCAACTCCTCTAAAAACTGACTTTTTTTTTTTTCCTCCTTTTGCCTTTTATCGGGTCTTTAATGACTAATATTGCAGTTAAGAGGTTTATGGTTTTAAGACACACAGGCTATATACATTTAAAAAACATTTATCGTTGAAGACTGCTGAACTGTACATATTGTAATATCTTAAAAAAAACAAAAAAAAAACAACGAACTTAAATCGGACAAGCATCAGGTCTTCACGTAAACTCTTGTTTTAAATGTCACAGCGCTGGATATTGAATCAAAAATAAAGATCCATATAACACTTGCAATGCCTGGAGTACCTCATGACTATTCATGACATATACATAATTATATGTCACACAATACAATTATTTTTATAGAAATAAAGGACAATAGTTTTGGAATTTAAAATATGAAATCTCTCTTGACCATAATAATATCTTTATTTTTATATAGCGCCTTTCATAGTGGACCACCATCAGAAAGCACTTTACAGAGGTAGGCTGTGAACTTTGCATTATATGCAGAGTCACTTACAATAGGACATTGATTTAACATCGCAGGATGGAGCACAAGGAGGTTAAGTGACTTGCTCAGAGTCACACAGTGTGTCGATCAGATGCAGAGGTGGGATTTGAACAGGTGACCTTCCGGTTACAAGCCCTGGACTTTAACCACTGGACCACACTATATAGTGTGTGTGTGTGTGTGTGTGTGTGTGTGTGTGTGTGTACACTGTACAGTGGCATATCTAAAAAAGATTTAAGCTTCTAAAATGCACAACAGTGCAACATTTTAAAAACAATTTAGATTTTGAAGCAGGCTCACAATAACATTGTATGAGTGTCTAAGTATTGTGGTCAACCGTATTCACTAAGCCACACAGGTGTTTAACTAGTCTTAGTTACAGCTAATGTAACTCTATATAGTTTGTACACTTGTACTCACATTTTATTGACGCATGAAAATTCATATTATATGCCCTGTCTCAGTAAAGAATACTGAAGGAATATATACAACACAGCAGGCAGCAATGGGAAATGTGTTACAAATTCAGTAACACTATTAATATTATTTGCATTCCCAGCCCCACATGAACACTTTTCTTTTCCTTTTAGAAACTTATGAACCTGATGTATATAATCCTGAAGCACCAAGCATAACCAGCACTTCAAGACCTGTGTATAGACACAGAGTGCATGCGCAAAGACCAAATCTGATAGGGCTGACATTGGGGGAAGTGGACCTTCCACCAAGAGGTATGAACATGAATTGCTCCTTTACAGCATTTGTTTGTCCAGATCCATTGTGCCAGAGTATAATTGGGTATTGCAACTGTTAACATTTCATAAACCATTTCAGCTTGTATCTTTATATTTTCAGTGTTACGGAAACTCACATACATTACACAGCTGTAGTCTGTGATTCTCTGTCAATTGCGTGTATCGGACAAGAAGGAAAAAAACCTGCTTAAAATCATGATACTCAAGTGGCCAAAGGTTAAATTCATGATATGCATACTTTCTCCCTTGACTCTTTACAAGAAGATTATTGTTGCTAAAGTAATTGTACCCTCTTCCATTTGGAAATACTTTTCTGCTCCGTTCCCAGACGCCTACAGGATCAACCATCTAAACCTCCCACAGTTGCTTCATCCTGTATGTATATTTAACATGTTGTTTTTACAATATTGACCCCTGCCTTGGTACACAGAAAACCCTGCTAACAACAGCATGAGAATAGTGGTGGAATCAGAGTCCAGAAAAAGAGCAACAGGGGCAGTAGACAGTGGGATGCTTTCTAAGAAACCCTGGTTTGACAAGTAAGCTCTAAAAAAAATTTAAATATGATTTAACATCTGCTTCCTGGAAAGCATTATGACAGTGTTTCTCTCATGATTTCTGGATAAAACCATTTAAAATCTGTTTGTTGCTCAAATCTAAGAAATACTTTGCTTTTGCAGATTATTGGGTGAGATTTATTTTATAAAGGATTAATTATGTAATAGCTGTATCTTGCTGCTCATTTTGACATCATCCATAATTTCTAAATTATTAAGGTACTCGGTAATATTAAAGGTAATACATATAACACTGTAGAGAGTTTTGTCAGTGTTTTTTCCCCCTAAATTGATTGATTTTATTTTGATCACTTAACCAGGCAAAATTTCAGTAACACTAATAATCTAGGATTCCAGAAGAAGATGCAGTTTGGAGCTGAAAATGCAAAGCTAGAAGTAAGGAAGATTCCTTTGGAGCTCAATAACATCCGCAAGCTTAATGAACACTTCTGCAAATTTGGCACTATTGTTAATCTCCAGGTAAGAATTCAACGTGAGCCTTCTCTTACACTGTATTTAAACAGTGGGGTTGCCTAGGGGGCATTGTCTAGGTAAAATAATGTATACATGCGTGCGCAAATTACTGTAATATGCAACTTGGTGCTTTAGGTGTTACTCGAGACCCTAGGGCACTTCGTTTTCAACTGAGATTATTATTACTGTACGTAATTACATTCAGAATCTTATTTTTATGTAGCTGCCTACATCAGCAATGTAGCAAAATAAAATAAGCCTACTAGAAAATGTCTTGCATTTGATATTTTGTTTGAAAATACAATGAAGTAAAAAATGTGCCAAATAAAAAATGTTTTGCATTGGACAATGACACAGCATCCTGATTACCCAAAATGTACATTGTATAATTAACAGCAATAATGATGGTATGAAATCTGAAAACACATACACTGAAAGCAAACTGTTACCGGCCTACATTGTGAACCCAATGTTTTGTATATTGATGGTCCTTGTCAAACTGAAACTATACTGTTTTCTATTTTGAACAGATGTAAAGTGATTTAAAAGTGTGTGGTAGTAAAGTTTTGTTTAATGTATAAAATACAGCAAATGGCATTCACAGCACACCTACAATAGCCAGTTGTTCAAAAAGCTAGAGCTAACATAAACCAATTCATTCATCCTAATCAAAGGATACCAATATTGATTGATATGGTTCTGTTACATCCTTGTAAATAACATGTCAAACAACACTGAATGTATTGTGTTAACATAACCCTCTGCTACCTTTTGATGGCGCCAGTGTCCTTTACAGTGCATACACTGAAACTACCATATGACTTACTGTATAGAATGGGTCATTCCACATCAGATGAACCAGGGGTCTTCAGATTATTTTGATATTGAATACGGAGGTATCTGGAAGTTAAATATTAATCCCACATAGCAGACAGAACAGTTTTTTCACTTGCCGTTTCAGAAACTTTCATGCGAACAGGTTGTGATACGTGTTGCTGTTTCAACAATTTAATTTATGGCAGACACGGACAAGGATTTTTGCCTTTTGAGTACATATGTTTGTTTCCGCACTAAAGTAAATATTCCATACCATTTTCATGTCGGACTACAGAAGCCTTTTCTTGTCCACCTTGTTTGCGCCAGTATTTGTGACAATCTCAAAAAAGACTGCAACTGGGGAATCCTCTGATAGTTGATCATCCAATGAGCTCTGAAAGTGGAGCCGGTAGAGATTTTTGACGCATGCCAAAATTAAATCCTGATCAGAGTGATAGCTCGACCAGTCAGCATACAGTGATTATATTGTCGTTAATGCTGGGGGATAGCAGCTAACAGAAGCAGGATGAGGAATTACAATGCAATCCAAAATAACAACAACAATGAACTGCGCTAAATGAAAGCTGCATAGCGGCGCAGTTTTAAGGTAAAGGCTGATTAAGAGAGGAGTTGCTGGGGGGCAGCTGTGGTCGCACAAAATCACGCTGGTGGCCACATTTGAGTAACACTGCTGTAGAGACTTTACATAGGTTAGCTAATAATAATTTGCATAGAACCCAGCTTACTGTTTAGATGCATGTAAAACTTGCTAAACCTGATTACTCCAAACAAAACACCATTAGTGAGTGTACCAGGATTGTGCCATGTTGTTTCTAAAGTAACTTATTTTTCTTTCTCTGCCCCCACTCCCCAAGGTGGCTTATAAGAGTAATCCTGACGGTGCCCTTATTCAGTTTTCCAGTCATGAAGAGGCTAAGAGAGCTATGTCCAGCACCGAAGCTGTGCTTAACAATCGTTTCATCAAGGTATTCTGGCATCAAGAAGACACTGCACCCCAACTGCAGCCTATGGCACAACAGGTAATTTCAGTTAATCTTAAACAGTATATAGTCAATTGTAAAATGCTAATAAAAAAACACTAGTTCATGATGTTAGTCAACATTTCAAGCTGGCTGTTAACTTTTCATGAGCATTTGTTACAAGTTATTCTACATACTGTAAATTTAGGTCAATGTGACCTACTTTTTCATAGTACTGACAATTGATTATTACCTGAGCAATTTAAGGCAAAATATTAAAATTTGCAAGAACATTTGTTAAAACAGCAGCAGGTAGCCCTACATAGTGTAGTGACACTATGAAGCTGTATGATACAATTAGTATTTTTTTATATTTGTGTTTGTTTCTCAAGGTGCATCGGACTTCAGCACAGCAACCCAGTGTGTCAGCACTCAAACAGTCTGTAAAAGATCGATTGGGCCCTATACCGACAACCACTACAGAGCCAACTCAGCCACAACCTTCAAACACAGTTTCCACTCAGGTATTTACAACCATTTAAAAATGTTTAATACGAGCAGAGAATGCCAAACTTATGTATGTATGTTTGCCTGTAACTGGTTTAAATCAGTATTGCACATATTTGATAAAAGAGACATGGCTTATTGCATGCAGTTATTCCACATACTATAAATAAGGCAAGGTTTCCTACTTTCTCACAGTACTGACACATCAGTGTCTGATCTTGTTGAAGGTTCTGTTTTTTTTTTTTAACTGTAATTCTGCACACCAGACTTTTTTTTTTTTTTATAGTTGTAAGCTGAATGCAACTAACAGCTTATTTTATCTATTGCTTGCCATACATAATTAAAACGTTTTGTATCAAAACTGATTTCTTTAAAAATCGTTTTTGTTTTTTGTAGAATACCAGTAAACTTTCTGTGAAAGAAAGGTTGGGTTTTTGTTCTAAACCATCAGCAGTCACAAATCAAAAGGTAAGAGAAGGTTTACCCGTTCTGGTTCAGCCATTTATATTACTCCTAACGTTTTGCCTGATTTGATTTTATTGCAGTGTGGGAGTGGGAGGTTTCCATTCAGAGAAATATGCAACAAATTCTACAATAGAAACAGGTCTTTTGATATAATGTGTACTGGTAAGAAGGTAAACCATGGACTGTTGGCGATAAAGCAGAAATATCAGTGGAAATGAGAAGCACATGTATTTAATGCCTCTTCCGCAGTACAACCGAGCTGCGCTGGGGCTGTACCGAGTTAAGGGGAGACTGGGTTGTTTTTCCACTGAAGAGCTGAGCCATGCTACTGACGTCACAGAAAATGAAAGGCAGTTGTTATTAATTATTGTTATTAATTCAATTTGACAAAATATGCGCAAAGGGTGTTCAAAAATTAATATGCCAACGATACAGCTGTATCTTTTATATTTGGTCAAGGATGAGAAACTTGGTAGAATTGTGTTTTTGAGTGTGTGAGTTAAGTGTACCATACCCACAGTTTATGTCTGTTTGCTTCAAATCATCAGAAATTCAGGCATAAACGTTCTCATTTCTGATGCACGATTCCAGATATTCCTTCTATCGATTCCAGATATTCCTTCTATCTGCCCTGCACTTCCTAAGTGTCCCAAAGCTGTACTTTTCTCTCATAACACTCGCTGCCCGACAGCAGTACTGACTGATGCAACATAATGACAAAAATCCTTAACCCCACACCTGGCTCTGCTTGGCTCGCAGCCAAATTCAGATGTCTTTTGAGGGAGTTTCATGGTTTTCTTCTTGCTCAGCTTGACAGATGGCCAGTGGACCACCTGTACCCATAGCGTACTGAGCCCTCGCAGTTTGGATGTGCCCGTGGAGAAGGGGTATAAGGTGGTCTGTAGACTTAACTAAAAAAATATTGTGGCTAGGGGTCCCTGAGTGGCTCATCTAGTTATAGCGCTGCCAATGTGATTGCAGGATGAGGCATACAGCTTGGACAGCGGCAGTTTGTGTCCGGGTTGTGCAAAGAGACCGAACTTTGCTGTGGACTCTGAAGGTGGCATCACTTTGGCTATAATACTCCTGGGGTGGGTGATGGGAAACCGTCAGGGACTACATCTCTGCATTGCACAACAGTGAACCCTACTGGCCCGACACCAGAGTGGATAAAAATCAGAGCTGATCTCTGTTCTCTGGGATCGGTAGCCCGGCCTCCTCTGCTCTGGATTGTTCGATGTAAAAGCGATTCTGGCTTTAGGCTTGTGAGATAGGAGGATGCTCACGCCCTCAGAATGTTTATGCTGTGTGGGGACCCACTGCAGTGAAGAGAAATAAACATAATTGGACATTCCAAATTTGGTTGGGGCGGGGGGGGGGGGGGGGGGGGCGGGGAATAACCAGGCAGTATTTTGGGAACACTTGTTCAATTTGGTTTAATCTGTATGGGCATTGATATTGGATTATTTTCCAAAAGGTGCTGATGTAGATAATTAAAAAATATGTTTTCCAGCAATGGAACCTTAAATCTGTCATTGACATGTTGTTCAAGGTGATGCCAATGGGGGTGTATAGTTGTTAAGCTGAATAGATTATTTGCCGTGACTTTCTTTTTAGACTGTGTTTTTTGAAAGTTTGCAATGTATAAAGTAGCAATAGTAAAACAATGTCTATAAATAACTTTGCTCTTCTGCAGGTGCTGTCTACTTCTATGGGCCTTACAAAAACTGTTTACAACCCTGCTGCCCTGAAGGCAATACAGAAAACTATGCCTTTTGTGAACAGTGGTGTTGCAGACCACAGTGAAACCCTTAAAAAGAAACAGGTGGGTGAGATTTGAAGTAACTGTGTGTTTAGTTTCATTTTCCTTAACTGCATATGTGATCTGCAAGGGGTTGAGGATTATGTTTGAATTGTTAAACAGGATGAAATGTCCTAGTGAAATGATGCTAATGTGATTTACTGTTGCAGGAAGCATTAAGGCTTCAGCAAGATGTAAGAAAAAAGAAGCAGGAAATAGTGGGAAAACACATTGAAACCCAAAAGGTAATTATGTGTATGCATTGAAAATAGTTTATTTATTTTATTGCCAACAATATATATGGTTTCCTTAATGTTAAGCTTGTATGGATTTATGGATATTTCAGTGACTTGACTTGATAGCAAAGGGTTCACCAAAAACATACACCTAACTTTCACTGGCTTAGAAAATCAATATGTATAGTCATTTGCAAGCTCACGTTGGTGTGATTTGCAGTCTTTGCCAAACACCCTTCTAGTTTTTTATAGTACAACTTAATCTGGCATCACCAGTGTGCTTGTTAGACTGCAAAATGTAATCTAGTAATAACAATTAAATATTAGCATATTAAAATGCTTCATAAAAAATACAGAAAATCATCTACTATGCATGCTATTTAATACAGTACTGAATATTTTGTGGCCATATTTGTTTGAACCGTCTGAAAACCTTTTACTTATTTGTATCCATTTTTACTTTTTGTTTCTATCCACTGTTTACAAATAATATTTTTTTTAAAGCATTAAAATAGATGTGTGTGTTATGTGGTCTGTTCATATAGGAGTCTAACAGCAATGTGTTTGCATTGTGTATAGATATTAATCTCAAAGCTGGAGAAAAACAAAACCATGAAACCAGAGGACAAGGCCGAAATCATGAAAACTCTGAAAATTCTGACAAACAGCATAACCAAACTGAAAGATGAACTGAAAGCAATCTCAAGTGGCATTCCTCACAAAACAATGAAAACCAAGGCTCAGGTACATAATTAGAAAGACTTACTGTTTTGTTGTAAATTAAATTAAATCAAATTTGTTAATAACTTTATCCCTCTCAGATGCAAAAAGAGCTGCTGGATTCAGAGTTAGATTTATATAAGAAGATGCAAGCTGGGGAAGATGTTGCACAACTGAGGAAGAAATACACAGAACTTCAGCTAGAGGTGTGTGGGGCTGGGGGTTGGGAAAGAGGTTGGGATGGTATAAAATTTGCATGGTATGGTAACCGTTTAAAAAAAAAAAAATATATAATACAATGATAACCTTAATATCTTGGTATACAGACAGTATATCATGCAAGTTATAAAATAAAGGCTTAAATGAAGAATGACTAATGTAAATTACTGTAATTCACAAAAATAAAACCAACATATCACACTTCCTTTCATGGAATGATTTAAGCATTTGGTATTTAGTATTTTACTATGCCAAATAACTTGGTAAGTTTCTTTTATAAAGACAGAACTAAACAAAAACAAAAAACCTAAAATTGTACACTCTGTGTTATACTACAACAGTATTAAGATATATTATTTGCTCAAAATAATGTGGTGCTGTAGTTTGTTAAAACATTAACATATAAAATTAAATAAGTAAATACTTTGTTTAGCTAATGGTAAATAGAATTGGGAAATAATCTGTCTTATTGCTTAAAACACAAACATGTACCATAGGTTATTTAAGAGCAGAGATTAGTTGTTTATTTTATAACCGGATAAATAAAATATGTACAGTACTGTGTAAAAGTTAGGCAGGTGTGAAAAAATGCTATAAAGTAAGAATGCTTTCAAAAAGACATATTAATAGTTTATATTTATCAATCGACAAAATGCAAAGTGAGTGAACAGAAGAAAAATCTACATCAAATCAGTATTTGGTGTGACCACCCTTTGCCTTCAAAACAGCATCAATTCTTCTAGGTACACTTGCACAAAGTCAGGGATTTAAAAAAAATGATTAAAAAATTATACAAAACAGGTGCTAATGATCATCAATTCAATATGTAGGTTGAAACGCAATCATTAACTGAAACAGAAACAGCTGTGTAGGAGGAATAAAACTGGGTGAGGAACAGCCAAACTCAGCTAACAAGGTGCCGTTGCTGAAGACAGTTTACTGTCAAAAGTCATACACCATGGCAAGACTGAGCACAGCAACAAGACACAAGGTAGTTATATTGCATCAGCAAGGTCTCTCCCAGGCAGAAATTTCAAGGCAGACTGGGGTTTCCAGATGTGCTGTCCAAGCTCTTTTGAAGAAGCACAAAGAAACTGGCTACGCTGAGGACCGTAGATGCAGTGGTCGGCCAAGGAAACTTACTTCAGCAGATGAAAGACACATCATGCTTACTTCCGTTCGCAATCGGAAGATGCCCGGCAGTGCCATCAGCTCAGAATTGGCAGAAAACAGTGGGACCCTGGTACACCCATCTACTATCTGGAGAAGTCTGGTCAGAAGTGGCCTTCATGGAAGACTTGCGACCAAAAAGCCATACCTACGATGTGGAAACAAGGCCAAGCGATTCAGCTATGCATGAAAACACAGGAACTGGGGTTCAGAAAAATGGCAGCAGGTGCTCTGGACTGATGAGTCAAAATTTGCAATATTTGGCTGTAGCAGAAGGCAGTTTGTTTGCCGAAAGGCTGGAGAGCGATACACAAATGAGTGTCTGCAGGCAACAGTGAAGCATGATGGAGGTTCCTTGCAAGTTTGGGGCTGCATTTCTGCAAATGGAGTTGGGGATTTGGTCAGAATTAATGGTCTCCTCAATGCTGAGAAGTACAGGCAGATACTTATCCATCATGCAATACCATCAGGGAGGCATCTGATTGGCCCCAAATTTATTCTGCAGCATGACAACAACCCCAAACATACAGTGAAAGTCTTTAAGAACTATCTTCAACGTAAAGAAGAACAAGGTGTCCTGGAAGTGATGGTATGGCCTCCACAGAGCCCTGATCTCAACATCATAGAGTCTGTCTGGGATTACATGAAGAGAGAAAAGCAACTGAGGCTGTCTAAATCCACAGAAGAACTGTGGTTAGTTCTCCAAGATGTTTGGGCCAACCTACCTGCCGAGTTCCTTCAAAAACTTTACCTAGAAGAATTGATGCTGTTTTGAAGGCAAAGGGTGGCAATATTGATTTGATGTAGATTTTTCTTCTGTTCACTCACTTTGCATTTTGTTAATTGATAAATATAACTATTAACATGTCTATTTTTGAAAGCATTCTTACTTTACAGCATTTTTTCACACCTGCCTAAAACTTTTGCACAGTACTGTATATCCCAAAAAAAAAAAAACATTTTTTTTTTAATCTTAACATGTTTTTGGATTTATAGCCACACTTAACGACATTGCACGAGTAAGCTTCCAATGATTATTACATTAATGATTATTATATTAATGATTATTTGTTAAAAAAAAAAAAAAAAAAAAAAAAAAAAGATTTCTTCACTTACCTAAGAACATTGGAATACTGTTAACTTGTTTAAACAAAATTATGTTGATAATAAGTAGGCTATCCTGCTGCAGTTGCGAGTCTGTGCTTATTTTAATTGAGACATTGGTCGTGTTCTTATGCGCACATTTCCACAGTTCTGCACAGTGCTGCACAGAGTTGCAGAGATGTGCTGTAGACGTCACCCAGTGTTACTGCGGGAGGCTGGCTGCGGCTGTGAAGCACAAGGACGATGCAAAGATCGCGAGTGATCTGCTAATCTTAATGCAAATAACCACTAAAATTACTGCTGCCACACTGTTAGGTGAATGACATTTTATCATTATACAATGAAGTCGTGAACAGCCTTGTCAACGCTATGTTAAATAAATAACTTAAACACACAAACCTTACGTACTAAATCCATAAAATATATAATTTTACAATAGTTAATGTTAATGAATTACATTAAACTGACTGTTGATAATTCAGACAAATGTAAATATAGCACGTTGAAAATGTGTTCTGTGCTGCAAGGTTTGGAGAAGGCGTTTCTCTAGATGCTGCGTGTGATGTCAGAATGACAGCAGCCAAGAGCAGCCGACGCAGCAAGCTCTGGGAAATGGAACGCAGCAATTGAAGCGTGTATTCTGTGTAGGCAATTTTCTTCAAAACCATTAAATACAGTATCAATTCACAAAATATCTTCCTCAGACCACTAAGGGTGCAAGTACCATCACTTGATTTAGAAAAAGCAGGTTTGCATTTGAAAAACGTGTTAACCGTTGCATAAAGTAATTAGGATAATTGCGGTGTAGAATAAAAGGAACAACGTCAATACCATAATGTAACTAAACCACGGTAAACCGAAAAACCGGTATACCGAGCCATCCCTAGTTGGGAAAGACGATGAATATTTTTATAGGAAAGTTAAGCACAACTGTACATAACATCCAGTTGTAGTTTTTAACAGTAACAGAAGATGGCACTGTTAACTTTTGGTCTTTTATTTTTTTAATTTTGTTTTAATCCGCTCAAGCACCATTGTACATTTGCATATCGGAATAATAAGCAAGTAATATTGTAGCATGACACTGCTATTTGTGAGTTGACTGTAAATGTGCACATTTAAACCATTTTTATGAGAATTCAAATCCAAATCATAATTATAACATGGCAATCTTGGTTTATGATTACTTCATATTTATATTCCAGGCTGCCAAAAGAGGAATCTTGTCATCTGGACGTGGTAGGGGGGGCCATGGCCGGGGGCGTGGGGCACTTAGAAGCCGTGGCAGAGGAATGCGTGGAAGGGGTAGAGGGACCCCACTGTATGCTGTGGTGGACCACCGTCCAAGAGCTTTAGAGATCTCTGGTTTTACTGAATCTGATAGAGAAGACTTGCTTCCTTATTTTGCAGTAAGTATTTAGATGCCTTTAGGGTGTAGTCTCTCGTAGTTTGTATTAATCATACCTAAATCTATGCACTTATTTCTATCTTGGTATGCCCATAGCGTTTGTGTAAAAGTATCTCAAATAAAGCTCCTGTGAGTGTACTTTGCAGTTTAAATTACAGGTGTCATCCAGTACGTCATTAATTGTTTCAATGACAAATTGTTTTAAGTAGTGGTGGGCAACAATATGAACATTTTATATCAATATTGTGCATGTATTACAGTATCGGTAATATGAAAAGTATAATATCCATGGAGAAAAACAAGGTCTTGTTATATTTTACGATTTCACCATCATCCACCTAAAACCCGAAATATTTCCATACTTCAGTGCTCACAGACTTTGGGTTGTTAATTTTCTTGCCATTCTGGAAGTAATTGAATCTTAAGCCACTCTGCATATAAATGCTGACTCACGATACCTCAAAGTATTAAGTATCGTGTCATGCAAAGGTTGCATTATTTTGAGGTGTTTTGATTTTACATCCCGTTTTATAATACCAAAAGTTCACATTTAAATCATAGCATAAGTAATCACACAGAAAATATTAAATGAAAAACTGATGTATTTGCATATCTCAAAATAGTGCAAAATTCGGCACGACATTTATTTACATTTACGTATTTGGTATGTTTAGGGTTTATTGTATCTTAATATAAATCTTGATAACACTGCATTTTGTTTTTTAGTAGTATTGGTAATAAAAAGTATGTCTCTGCAAGCGTACAAGAATTTTTTTTCAAATCACACAATGTCACGATATGGAAATTATTATCGATACCGAACAATATTGATATCTTATCAAAATATTGATGCTGGTTGGTGCCCATCACTTGTTTTAACCTACGACTAAACACACTTAGAAGCGCCAGAATTTCAAACTACCTAGAAGCACCAAACTGGTCATTTTAACCGGTAGCTTTTTAAACAGCTGTGATATGATCATGAAAGACAAACGATCGTATAAAACTCGTTTTATTTATGAACAACAAATCAAACATTTGCATAGCAGAAACACCAGATTTAAATGGAAAACAAATGGAAAACGTAACATAAATAAAATAAACATTTCACTAGTAACTCTTTTGTAACGGGTCTCTGTACATACAAAATTGTGTAAACATTTTATTTGTTTGTAAAAATAACATCAAATTGTTCTTTTTTTTCCCCCCAAAAATAGAATATAATGCACTACTTCAAAACATAAATAACTATAATACAATAAACTATTTACATAACATATTTATTTAGCCTGCATACCTGGCAGCCTTCTAACCTGTACATTCCACATGCAATACATGCTACTCCACTTTCCCTTAACATTTACCGCACACTGCCCTTCCACAACCAGCACAGACATCCAAAGGTTTGCTGTCATTGCATTTTGCAACCTGGCATGATTCCCCCTGTGTGTGGGTGCAGCAGCTGCAGCACTGCCAGAAGGGGCATCTGTCTCTGCCCTTTTCTGATCCAAATGGGTTGACGAAGCTCCATGTCTAACTGCAAGATGAAGTCCCTCCTTTTGCAGTTTTCCCCGGTACATTCCTTGTACAAAACATACACATTGATGGCTGTCTGTTCCAAAATGTAATGAAATACAGCCACCGGCCACCAACGAGATCCGTCTTAGACTGAGTACTGTCATGTCGTTTGGTCCAGCACATCCACACCGAACTGTGTGGCATTGTAGTATAACACTGTCTCGGGCTTTTGTTTGCCATTGGTTCCAATCGCCACTGTTTTGTACATAGAACTGAAAATGAGCCTGCTATGCTATACGCAGGAGGGTATGTATGACTCAGAGAGGTGTTACTCAAAGAATGTAGCAGGTAGACGCCACTTTCACGGGACTGATTTGTATTGAAAAGGACAGGCAGGATTATAGGCAATATTTTATAAATAAATATGTATTGAAATAACTGGTTAGAATGACCGGTTTTGACGCTTGTAGGTAAACACGCTTATAATTATCAATTTCTTGCAAATATGCGGCTCAAGTGCCACCAGTATATGTAATATGTATGTTTAGGAAATGTCACGAACGGGCATACGCATTGCATTCCAGAACACAGTAATTTAAATTTTAAAAGCCTAAACGGTCAGATTGACTGGGTTGGTGCTTCTAGTGTTAATGATAGACTTTCATGCAGTAGTTTTACAAACTGTATTCTATGATTATTTTAATAAAGTACCTATACAGGTGTGAACATATTGATGATACAGATTTTTCACATTTCTATTTTACTTAATCTTTTTCCAACTCTTCAATCTCTTATGACATTCCACATAGATTATGCTACTTTTTTTTGTTTGTTCACAAACTCCCATTTCTAGTTTTGTGTATTATATTAAAACAATTAGAGATCAAATGTGCATATTTATAAATGACAAGATAGTAGACTGTGTAATAGCAATGAGCGCAGGTTAGTGAGAGATTCTAGTGCTGAATTAATATTTATGTGCAGTATATCACAAATGAATTAATAAAATTGACAGCAATACTATATATTAAATGTATTAATTTCCATAAAATGCATGTTTGTGTCATACTGTTTAATAAATCATGGTGCATCCACAGTTTTATATGGAAGCTTGCATAGTTTGGGGTAAGGGAACGTGGTCCATAACATTTTCAATTACCTTGTGGCCTTCTACATAGTACGAGAATATATTCTACACAAAACAGATGCACCTACTCTTGGGGTCATGTTCAGTGTGGTTTTTGGTATGAGGAAACTCTCTAGAATTTTGGAACAAACTAGTCCGAAGGTAATGGGACTGGTAAAATGCAAAAACCTATTTATACCTGTTTGTAATAAAAGCATGAAGGATCCTGCTTAGGGGTCAGAACAAAGATGCAATTTGGAAGTTAAATGTTAGATTTACCAAATGTGAATTTTGAGTGATGGATTGATCCAAGAACACCCCAAAGGAGCAGCGCAGGTGTGCAAGCCAGTTTTACTGTGGAATTCAGATGCATACAAATAGTGTCAGGAAGGCATTTCTTTCTCACTGCGCTGAAGTTGAAGATCATTCATTTTATTCTCTTTAAAGCAATTTGGTGAAATTGAAGACTGGCAGATTGACGACTCGTCTCTTAATGTTGTCATTACCTACAGGACAAGGGCAGAAGCTGAGGCTGTAAGTACATATTCTGTTGGAAAAGGGTGTCAGAAGCTTCAAAATACAGTAAAGTCAGCACTGGATTGTCCTTTCTGTAATTGTACACAAGCACAAAGTTGTGATCAAGTTAAAACATGTACACACTTTTTCACTGTGAGTTTCAAATGATGCTGCTTTGGTAGATTTAGCACAATTTTTAAATGGTATCTATACAGTATACTGCGATTTAATGTTCACATTCCCAACACTGGTTGCCAGGTCCCTATTTATTTATGTATTTATATATTAATTAATTTATTTATATTTAATATTTAATATATTTAACCTCACTAGTGCTGTCAGTGATTTAAGATTGCATGGTCCTTTACAATGGGGCAACATTTTTTTTTTTATTCTTCACTTTAACTCTAACATTAATTATAACTATAACTGGAACGTTAATTCTAACATGTCGTAGCACCTGTGAAAGAGTTGGATTTCTTTCCTTATTAGGTCATGACTCTTGTCACACACCTCCTGATCAAATGTTTTCATTTACATTTTTCCAAATAAAATATTGCTAAATTAGTTTTTATTTTTTTTGTTTTTTTTTGGGGGGGGGGGGGGGGGGGGGGGGGGGGGGGGGGGGGGGGGTAGTTTGGAGATGAGGAGTACTAAGTTGTTGTTTTTTTTTGTTTTTTGTTTTTTTTAGTAATTAATCAGTTTGACCTGTTTTAGGCTGCCGTTCATGGGGCTCGGTTTAATGGTCAGGACCTTAAACTGGCATGGCACAAGCCTGTCACCACCCTTGCTAACACCGATCCTGAGGAAGCAGAACCCGATGAAGAGGAGGTTAGTATTTTGTGTCAGAAGAAAAATCATGTATATTACTGTTTTTAGTCTCCATCTTTTTGTTTTTTGAATATGCCTTTTAGACATTTTATTATGTGCTGCTCCTATTTATGTATTTATTTATTTATTTAATTAAAGCCAGGTTTTTGGGAATCAGCATCTTTGGTATTGTATGCTAATGCTTTATGCTGTGTGGTCACTTTTCCAAATCATATAAAACAATCTTGATAATGTTTTGCAGTGCCATTGTATATTGCCATTAGATTATGATGAGTTTACATCAGTGATGGACTTCATTGTTTTAGGTGTTTTTCTTGTTGCAAGACGATTAGGCATTTCAGTTCATTAAGTTTCTATAATCCTATTATAAGTGGTATTTTGCACTCCTGAGAACTCCAGGAGACTGACTGCACCCCTAAACGGATTAACAAAGAGTACATACATAACTATTACCTTTTATTTTAATTTAAAAAAAAAAAAAGATAAACAATTGTTTTGTTGATAAATATTCATGTTTCTGGATGATAAAGACCTAATGCTTTGAGATTGGCTTCATACTTGGTACACAGCTGTATTCTATGATTGTCAGGTTTGATTGTATTGTGCAAAAAAAATGTAGCTCTGTATTTATTAGTTTGTTTTATTAGTTTCAGTCAGAGTCCTTGCTAGATGATGCTTTACTTCAAGATGATGATGAAGAGGAGGACGACAATGAATCTCGAGCATGGAGAAGATAATTTACCAGACCCTGAAGCATGGCTGTCAGCACCTACACCAGACTGCTTACCGGACTTGTTTCAAAATACTTTTTAACAGCTAGCAGTGTGTTTGACTAGAAATTAAGTTTATGTAAATGCAAGCAGAAGAACATCTGAATAGTTTAAGAGACGGTTGTAAATACTGTAGGAGGCACACATGTAAAGCTTTTTTTTTAAATGTATTCTTCTGTAATGTACAATGTTACGTGACCTTTAAAGATTACTTTTTTTTTTCTTTTTACCGATTTGGTCTATTACTAGTGACCAAATTTGTTTTATTGAGAGTTTGGTTCCATGTTATTATGGAATGAGGTTACGTTGGATAACTTTTATGAATGTTCAGTAATTCTGAGATGACCACAAACGTAACAATACAATCCATAAACCATATTTGAAACGTATGTTGGTATTTGGATGGGGGGGGTGGGGGGGGGGATGGGGAGTTACTTTGCATAGTTTTGGTTGTTGAGTTTTGTGTACGTATTTTACGTATTGGATTTTAATGACGCATTTTATGACTAATCTGCTTCCAAGTCACTTGACATTATTATTATATTATATATATTATTATTATTAGTGTTTGTTTTTAGAGATTATTTTATTAAACCCCCAAAAGACAAAACAAAAGCAATAAAAAAAAAGGCAGATTTAATGATTTTTTAGATGAAGATGTAAAAAACTAAAGAAATTGAATGGTCTGTAACTTAAAGCAAAAGACAAAACAAAGTTACACAAAAACTATCACATTAAAAAGAGGCATACGGGAATACGTCAAATGGAATGGTCTGTAACATAAAAGCAAAAGACAAAACAAAGCAATAACAAAAAAAGGCAATTGAAAAGAGCAAAAATAATTAAATAAAATGTAAAGACCATTCCAAACCCCCCACCCCCATGGTCACAAAAAGAGCTGAAATCCATTTTACCCAGCCACTGTAACTGAACTATGGTGGCACACACATCTGTGCAAGCTGGATGTCATTCAGACCAGTAAGTATGTGCCTAGAGGAGGTTCAAACTAGAACTGGAGACCAGAGGGAAGAACCTGCTACAGCTGACCTGTTGCCACAAGAAAAAATGTCAAGCCCATTTTTCATAAATATAGCAGATTTATATATTTACTTTACTCTTCGCAGAACTATTTGACACATGTACAAAGACCAATGCCCAAAGTATTGTACACTATAGCAGCTCCCTGGCTTCACCCATATTTTATTGTTTATCATAAACAGAATGTAATTCACGCCTTTGTAATTTAGAACAGTAAGCCAGAGACTTAATTCTGTCAGTGGATTCCATGTGCAAGTTTTGCCTTATAGTAGTGTTGTGTACAAGAGGATCAACTAAAAAACAGTAAGTGATTTTTTTTTTTTTTTTTTTCCCCCCCACCTCACATTATGCAAATAGACACATTGTGCCTTGGACCCAGCTCCCAATGTCCCATCTTTTATTAAGACTAAATCTTTAAAAATAAATAAATAAATAAAAATCTGAAAGTTTTCTTCAGTGTATATTTTTATCTTTCTAATACTTGGTGTTTTCATTTTCAGTTCAGCCATGGAGCTCTTGGGCAAATGAAAAGTGGAACCTCAAATTCACCTTGTAACATTTTTATAAAGGTAGGAACTTGTAGATGTTATTTTGTAAAATGCAAAGGTGTGTAAGATTTTAAATAAGGTGAAAAAAAATAAATGCAGTAACAAGTCTGAAGGAGCATGGTAGCAATCTTGAAATATTTATGTAACTGCTCATCATCCAAAGTGTAATCCAGTTCAGATTTCCATAGACTTAAATATCTGCCCATTTGCAAACCCCATACTTGTATTCTGTGGTGTGATTCTACAGTTTTTCATCTGCAAGCTTTTGTCCTGCAGACAGTACCTGTGCTTCCAAGAATGTGGAACTGGCCTTAATGAAGTGATCAGAACATTTATAGTACATGAATTGGGTTTTACTTCTGCAGGCCACTATCTCTGGACCCCCAAGATCAGCAGCATGGCCAACAACAATCAAACCTCACTTGCTTGACTTGTCCTGATGGGATCCCCCAGAAAATGATCTCATATTGTCTGTTTTAAGCCACAGGTTTTAAAAACGTTGTTCAAGAAAAATGGTGACAAAACGTACATTTTGCATAGCTTTAGCATGAATTTGATGCAGAACTTTTATATTCCAGTCAATCTCAAAGACACCTCTTAGTTGTTGTAGTTTGCATAGCTGTATTAATCATTTACATATATAGTATGTTAATGTTTTATACATGGGTCTTTTTTTTAACATGTAAATAAGACCAATTACATTACTTGAGCTGAGCAGTTCATTGTTTACTCCAATATGTTGAAATTATTTGCAGTGGAGTGGGTTGGGTGTTTATCCTTTTAACCAGTACGACTCTATTAATACAACTATCTTTACTTGCTATCAATGTTATAACTTTTCTCAAATGTCATGGATTTTGTTAGTCTTGTATTTTTTAGGATGCATAAAATGGAAAAAATAATTTGTTTTTACACTTTGTCCTTTCAGCATTTGTTATTGATGATAATATTTGTACTTTTGACAGCTGCGGGTTTAGGCAAACTTTCTGAAATCTGGTTATGAGCCTTTCAGCAGCTTTGTCATTTATCCATCAGCATTCACTATTAAATAGTGCCAGACTAATCTGGCCCCTCAGCTGTGCAGACTGCCTGTTGTGACTGATCAGCCTGCATGAGTGCTCACAGCATCTCCAGTCGCATCACATTTGCATAAAATAGGACGGATAACCAATCAGAGCCCAGAAATGAAAATGCTCAGCACCATGCCTGTCACAGTTGTTGTTCAACTAATTGTGAAAAATTTGATTAGCTGGATTTTCACTGTTTATCATTAAGACTCCTCCAAATTTGCCTTGGCTTGTATTTCCCGACATGTAGCTTTTAAACACAAAGTACCCTCAACCCTCCCTTGGGGTTACTTTCCCTGCCCACCAGCTTTTAATGCTTGGCTAAATTAGGTCCACGTTGCAGGAAAACACAATTAATAAATGGGAAGACACACAGCCATTGCACTTACAATTTATTTATTTTTTTAAACCAACTCGTTACAAAGAACAGCAAAAGCTTTCTTAGATGGCTTTCTGCATGAGGTATTAATGATGTTATTGCAAGTTTTACATTGTATGTGTGTCTTTTTATAGTTAAGTTCTTTTTAATCATTGTTTAAATTGTGTGACTGTGTTTTTATAGATGTTTTAATGTGCTTACTAATTCAGTTGCTTTAGTATGCTTTTATATTAAGGTTCTATACAGTATTGTGTAAGTTTTGAGTTCTTTCATTTACCATTTAGCAAAACCAGCTACGTTCAGTTTTGCATATCCTAACACGACAAAGTCACAGATGAGTGTCTGAGCTAAACCCCGAAAGGCAGGAGATTAGCAGAGATAGTGTGAGATGGGGGAGGGGAACTGAAAGACAAGATGGATGCGGCCTGTTGGGTACAACGTGGTATGCAGCCCCCCCTTTTCCCCCCCGCAGAGGGGATGTGCAATGATAGAGGTGAAACCCCTATCACTGGACAGAAGTAAAACAAATGGGAGTGGAGTCAACAGTTGTTTACAAAGGTATAAATACCCAAAATGGTAAAGTCTTGTCAGTCTTTTCATCTCTTTCGACTTGACTCCATGGATATCCATGCTTTCTGATACAAACGTATGCACTGAGCTGTACTGAGGCCTTGTCCGAAGTCAGTTTAAATCTCGTGCTTATATGATTGTATTGGAGGTATACCTTTCTTGTATATAAAGTGCTTTTGAATCAAAAACCATTTGTCAGCTTAATCTTTTTCACTACATTACTTGCTGTAATTTTTATTTATTTTTAATTACTGTATAGTGAAAATAGCATGGGAGGTAAAATAAAAGCAGTAACAAGTACAAATGCTTTTGCTTAAAACTTTGGTTTAGTTAGATGAAATTTGTTTACTGTAAGAAGGTAGTTAAGTTAGTTGGTATTTTTATATTTCTTTTAGTAGAATGATAAAATATTGGAAATGAAGGGAAGATGTGAATTTTAACTACCATAGTGTTTATTTGCAGAAATTGAGACTCCATGTTATTTTTCTCATGTAGTTTATATGTACCTCCACTTGTGCAGTTTTGCTAATTTTTTTTGTTCTACTTTGCATCCAAATCAAGGCACTGGATTTACTTGCTGGTACCAACCTCAATGTGTCCTGAACTCAATCCCATCATAATTATGCACTGCATTGATATACACAATGTTATTCTACCAGAAACCCATACGAAAATTCTCTTTTTTAGCTGTTTAAAAATGCCTGGAATTTGGGATTAAATATTTAATCCTCAATTTATGTGCTGTGCATTATTGTTGCTGGTGTATCCAGTGATATATACACAAAGTATGTGGGGGAAAAAAAAAAAGAAAGAATAATCAAGAACACTGTGTTGAGCACTTTCCTTGGCACATATGTGTCTCAGCATCTTTATTCTGGTTACTACCCAGCTAGCTGATAAGTGAACGAGCATTTCAGTGTAAAGTGGAGCGATCAAAAAAAGAAACATTCACAGTTATGGATGACTCCATTGTTAAATTTGATGGTTATGGTTTTGACCATACTTGTGTTTTCCAGATAGTAGGAAACAGCTTGAAGCTTCCCTATTGCCCCATTGATGAGACCAGTGGCAATGTCAATGTTCTTGTGAAGCACCAGTTTGCAGCCTATTTTGACTCTTATGGTAGTTTCTAGTCCAGCTGTAGAACTGCAGTCAGCCGTGTAGGTGTTCATTCTTTTCAGCACATTTCTCTGGAAGTTACTAGGGCAGTCCACAGTCCATAAGATGAATGTAATGTCCTCTCCAGGCATACGATCAAGCATGGCAGCCTGGATCTGATTACAGGCATCTACAGTAGACATGACGCAGGTTGAGCTTGCATCTTTGTCATCTGAGTCTCATGTGTTTGATAATTTGTTGTTTGTAGCTGGAAATATCTCCTCTTTCCATAGGTATCAAGCATAAAGTCAACAATCTGCAATCAGCTTAGTTGGTGGTTCTGAGTCGGGCACCGTTAAGGAGGTTACCAAAAGTTCTGTCCTGTTTCTGGCGCATATTAAGTGTGAGTTCATCATACGCAAACAAATTCCACAGATCCAATGATCCCATGGAGCCAGTCAGTTTGTGCAATTCCTCATGAGTAACTGGCACATACAGTGGCTTTGTTTCACCCATGCTGTGACAGTTTGAATAATAAGTCTTCCCTGTGACTCCAGTGCCACTCACAAATATGCAGAGGATGGGAGTGTTTGTTTCAGTTTGTTGTTGCAAAGTTTTGGCAATATGGTAAAAAAAAAACTCTGCTGATCTTTATTAAAGCGCTAGAGCACATCTACATTTTATAGAACAGGTTGTGCTGCCACATCTCTGAATTCAACCATTGCCTCTGCAGCCCACAGAGGAGCAAAGTGAACTTTAATTTACGGTCCATCTGTTTCAAGCTCATTGTCCTCTTCAGCCTCTCCCTGTTGTTTCTGCTATACTAGTTGGGTTAACTGCTCATCAGCTGCAGTTATGTCTTCTAGTTGGTCATGATAGGCCATAGCTTTTTTGAAGGCTTTCCCTACAAGCATGGAAGGCTTCCACATAGGAATGGCACCCTTCAGATAGAAGGTCTGTTCTGTCTTTCCATGGCTTGAAAAGTAGGATGGCATAGAAGTGAATATCCATATTGCCTTCCCAAGCTAACAAAATGGCTGGATTGTAGTCATTGGTTCTGACTTCTGCACTACTCCGTAGTAGATCATAGAGTCTGCCATGAGTGTACAAGTCTGAGAAACGCAGTAGGTCTAGTTTTTCCCCCAGTCTTCCAGAGTGTCATCCTGTATGTGAAGCATTTGGTAAAGATCAGTAGCTGTGCCTTTCTTTCTTTCACTGTGTATGGGATGTATTGTGTAATTGTTGTAAATTACAGCCTCTTCATCCGGTTGAGCCTTACGTAGCAAAGGTTCTTTGGGGTGAGGTTGTTCTTTGGTTGTTGCAAGTTCAGAGAATGGTACATTTTTTTAAATAATTTTTTTGTGGTGCGATATGTGCTGTTTTTAAAACATCAATACATTGTTTAATATAAATGGTGTGGATATCAAACTGCTTGCGTTCCCTTGTTTATTTTGACGTTGTAGAATCACCTGATTGGTACATGTCCAGTTATTTAGTTTTTCTGTTTAAATAATCACTACAGATTCTTAAAAAAACTAAAAAAATAAGAAATGGAAGAACAACAACATTTTACCTTAGTTTGACAATTAATATCTCATCTGTGTACAAGAGGTATTTACGTTTTTTTTTTTTTTTTTTTTTTTTTCCTTCAAATTTGATGTAAGAAAGTTTCAGACTTTTGGTACTGGTACAGATGGGAATTCGAAGTGATATAGTTTTGCCGCTGCAACATGGTGAAAACAGCAAAACTCTTGGAGCTCTATAGAGACTCTTGGTAATTTCAAACAAGTTTTTCGAACTACCATTCCTCTCAATTAGACAAAGTCCTAAGGATATAATCATGGTATGACTAATTACTTGTTGATATTGTAACAGGTCATTAACAATTGTTCACATGGTTTATTTTAGAAGTACACTAGTCAAGAAAATGCTTTAAATTTAATGTATTCTTTAAGCATTTGCAATATTTTAGACTCAATGGCGTTATGTAATTATCAGGTATATTTTAAGCTTTGTTTTATTAATTTGTTTGCTTATTTTAGGTATAGAAAAATGCATTTAAACTTTTGAAGAAAGGAAGTAGTTTGGGTAATGCAATGAAAATAAAAAGTTCACAGGGGGTGACCACATTTTATAGTCTGAGTTTTCTTCTTGACATACTCTGTACAGTTTGCCAATTTTGACATATTATTTTAATTCCAAGTGTCTACAACAGAAGCTTCACAAATGTAACCTTGTCAGAGTCTTACTTTATCGTAAGAGAGACATAATTTTAAGCATTTAATAGGGTGGATTTATGTGGTGTAGTTTATTTCTTATGCACACTCAAACAGCTATCCCCAAAGACAACATTAAAAATGTGATTAGTTAGCTTCCATCAATAACACAAAATAAGAAAACACTGAAGGGACAGGTTTGCAGAGGCCACAGCACAGCATGTAGTAAACAATATATGGCCTAATAAGTTTACATTTGCAGGCTCATTTGTTAAAACTCTTGAATTTCTAATTTGTGTCGACAAGATAAATGGATGGAGCCTTTGTAATGTGTGAAATTAATACTGATGGATGGGGAAGTGTGTTTTTTATTTTTTTGCAGGCATTTTGGTAAAAATGTGTTAAATTGTAGTGGTAGGCACTGTGTGTGTTGTATAGTATATGTAAGCAATAAGGCACGACAGGGTGTGGGATTTACTCTAATATCCACATGCCCCGGGTGCGTTGTAAGTCACGAGGGGAAGCCAAGTGGCTTTAATCGCCCGGGCCGTGTGGATATTAGAGTATATCCCACACCCTGAAGTGCCTTATTGCGCTTAGAAAATGCATCAACCAACATTACAAAAAAAACCAACAGCAACATAACATGTTTTAATTAACCAAAAAGTAATTTTTATTAAATAGCCTTCCACCTCTGCTTGACCTTAGAAAAAATAGTCCCTTAAAACATAAAACAGTAAAACCAAAAATGCATTAATTAAAAAATAATTTCAGATGTTGAATTGAACATTGCCATTGAAAGTGCAGTTTTGATTAATTACACTTCTTGTAATTCTTGGTTTATTCATTACATTTTAAAGTAAAATATTGCTGCCCATGTTCATCATGACACAGCACAAATGAGTCTGCCTTTAAATCACACAGACCCTTCCTCACAAGACCTGCAGTAGTATCAGGTGAGTGTTGTTTTTTTTTTTTTTTTTTTTTTTAAATCATCCTTTGTTATCTGGGGTAGTAACAGGAGGTATCAATACCAGATTTGTGCTACAGCTTCACAGTGGCGAGAAAGACGTTAGTTGCATGGAATACCTGGTTATTTATCAAACTGACTTTGCAATTTACAGCTTAGTAACCTGGAGAACTACTGGACCAGTGATAAGAAACAATTTTAAACAATGCAGGGCACAGCAGAAGACATGATACCATCATACCTGGACACATTTAAAAGGTATTGCAGGAACTATCGAGATTAATTTATAAATGTTCAGCATCAGATCACATAGCTGTGCAGGGGGTGGGTCCAGTGGCAGCAGGCAGGCAGACCGAAGAACAGATACCTGGAGCAACGGCAACAAAACGTCTTTTAACACCAATGTCTCTTAAGAGGGACCCAAATCTTTTGTGAAAAGCTGAAAGTTTAAGAGATATTTTTAAGAAACTATTTTCAAAATTAGACAGGGAGACGCCGTAGTTCAGGGAGAAGGAACAAGTTTTTTTTATTTATTTGAATACTTTTGCTTTTTTTCACTACTTTAATCATTGGTGTCCAATATAGACTCATTTAATATCTCATGTACACTTCGGTTTCCCAAAAGTTCAACGTTTACATAAATCTCGTCGGTCATGTTTTTTGCGATAAATTCCAATATGTCTGCCGTTTTTATTTTTAAATTCTAGAGCTATGGATATCTGCCAGTGATTTGCCTGTTTTTGGAAAAAAGTGCCGACCCATGGTGGTGTGTTATATCAACCCCCACATGTGACCTATTTTGACCAATCCAGATAGATTATTTAAAATACCCATTTTTTTAAATATATATACACATACACACACGCACTAAAGGTATTGTGGTGACATTGTTAGCGGCAACTGCTGATGGACGGACAATTTAGTGATGACTATATGGACTCATGTATGATCGGCCTTAAAAATGAGCATTATGCTGTTGGATAACAGGTAGTGGTAAATGTAACTGGTTTACTATGGAATATAATTCATGTATAGATTACCAATGGATTTTTTTTTTTTGGGGGGGGGGGGGGGGGGGGGGGGGGGGGGGGGGGGTATAATTTCAGTGGGCATCCTAAGGGAAAGTGTTTTGGCTAGTTTAGTACTGCGTTACAGCTTTAAAAAAAAAAAAAACCACCACCACCACCACTGATTTTTATTTTACTGTCCTTAGCTACTGATATTTATCTGGAACTCCATAATACTGTGCTTCTCTGCTGCCTCTGTTGCTTTCTGTTTTTTTTTTTTTTTCCTTTCTTTAAAGCTCATTACTTGATTATGTAGTTCACATTTTGAGACTGCAGTTGTGGGGGAACACTTTAAAGTGTAATGTACTACATGTTTATTTTTTTGTAATTTTTTTTTTTTTATTAAGTTGTAATCTTTACAAGCCATATAAAATGACTTATAGTGTGAGGTTTGGCTGTAGCTCAATACTTTCACCTTTTCAGAGAACACTTCTTCTATTTACCTGATCAGTGTTGCAGATTCATGAAAAGTGGAAATTGGGCTTCTTACCTGCTCACAAGTACAAACATGAAGGGGAAAAAAAAATCTGCAATACTTACAAAGTACTTTTCAACAGAATGGAAAGTGCATCGAGGTATTTCTAGGTAAGGACAAACTAGAGACCCCCACTGTTAAAATGCTCTGTGTTGTTTTTGCATGTAATGGAAAGCTTTTTGTTTATGCAATTTCTGTGCATCTCAAAGATAAAGTACTCTCCTTGCTTTCTATCTCATAACCCGCCAGCTCCAAAGAACCCCTTTTAAATAATTGATCTGATCGTGGCCTTCCATAAGCAAACTAGTCCACAGCAACTTCAGCAAAAATATGATTAATTTAACATCTTTTCCATGACATCTTCTGTTAACACATCCCCTTTTTCACTTGGCTCCACACTGGCTAAAATTGGAATACAAAGTGAAGGCATGCAGGTGTGTATTTAAAATTGCTTTCTATATAAGCTGGTCCAAGAAGTGGAAATATTGGAAATGACAAGGAACAGTATATAAAGCCTCATTTCAATAGAATTTAGTAATCCCAATATGTTTATACATACAGTATATTCAGCTGTAAGAAGCATGTTTATTGTCTTTCAAATTAAGGGAAAAACATTTATTCAACCCACTCTGCAAAATAATGAGTTGTAGCTTTGTTTTACATTTTCAATTATTTCCTTTTTAGTGTCAGACTATCTTTTAAGATGTTTGCATAACATAATTCATAGCTTTTTTAATGCAATTCCTATTCTGTATATATATATATATGTATATGTATGTATATATATATATATATATATATATATAGTTTCATTTTATATTTTCTGTGTTAAGGTGCTTCCACTTTAGTTTTCAGGGTTGTTCTTCTGTTCCAGTTGCTTGCCATACATACTGTATGTAAGTCAGGCTTGATCATTCACAGTGTCTATATAAGAGTAAGCATTTGCCTTGTAATGAACCTGTATTAAGTTTATTTTTGTATGGCTGCCAGTGCAATAGAATTGTGCTCTTAATTTGTGTTTAAAAAAAAAACAAAAAAAAAAAACTATAAGTGCAATGTGATCCATTCATAGTTCCACAAACCCTTTCAAACAGCTACTCGGCATCATTGTCCAGGGGTCACAAATGGAGTTTAGACAAAGGGGCATTCAGAACAGAAAATAGGAGGCACTTTTTTACACAGAGAATTGTGAGCGTCTGGAATCAACTCCCCAGTAATGTTGTTGAAGCTCACTCCCTGGGATCCTTCAAGAAGCTGCTTGATGAGATTTTGGGATCAATAAGCTACTAACAACCAAACGAGCAAGATGGGCCGAATGGCCTCCTCTCGTTTGTAAACTTTCTTATGTTCTTATGTCTGCATGTATTGTAAACGTCTCCTTTGCCAATTACTTTGGAACAGGCACGTTTTACCACCCAGTGATGTCACAGTTATCAAGAGACACTTTTGTTTGGCAGCCCACACAACCTATTACTTATAGACAGCCAAAGTAGAACAGAGGCTGGCATATTATTTCCAATCACTCGTGTCTCCTTATATTCCCTCTCACCCTCTCTGCTCATCCTCTACTGGCCCACTTATGCCTTCTCTTCACTCTCCCTCCTCCCATGCTTGCTCCTCTTCCCTCACCCCCCTGGAACCAGCTACTAGTTTTCCTCAGGACTGTTTGAGTCTTTTCAAAACTCACTTATTCAATCTTTATTTGTAAATTCCTATATATACTGTGTGTGTGTGTGTGTGTGTGTGTGTATATATATATATATATATATATATATATATATATATATATATATATATACACACACACACACACACACACACACACAATATGTATATAAATTGGTATTGTTTACTTTATGTTGTATATATGTTTGATTTGCATTTTTATTGCCTGTAATTTTTATATACTTTTGTATAATTTTCTGTAAGTTGCTTTGGATAAAGGCATCTGCTAAATAAATATACTTTTTTTTTTAAATGTTATAATTATGTTGAACCTTAAATGATCATTATTTATGTAACTTATTAACGCATAGATGTCTTTTATATCAAAGCCTGCAAAAAACATAGAGCTGCATAAATGTAGAACTGTAGCGTAAGCACATTTTCTAACTGGTTAGAGAATACAGTTGAAACTGAAGCATAACAGAAAAATCATGTGTTCCTGGTACATTTTTACATGAAAATGCTATCTGTGGCTTAACAGTAATTTTGTTCATGATGTAGTTTCTGGTTATACAAATAAAGAAATGTCTCATCATATAATAAAGTATTTGTTTTTTAAACATGTTGTTATTGACAGAGGTGTTTTAAAGGTATTGTGGACCGTAATTCATACAACTGCTATCCACTGTACCACAAATTCCATGTAACTCAAATTAAAACCATAAATCAGATTAGGCCCCAGATCATTTCTTCAGCATTTGATTTTGCTCCATAAATCATAGATGATAGGCATTACATTTACTTGTGACCATTTTAGCACACATTTTCTGGTTTAAATATTACACGACAAAACATTTCTGTGCATTTAAACCAGTATTTAGGTTTAATTTTAAATAGATACATTTGTCTTTATTTATTTATTTTTTAAATTATTTTTTCTAATCAACATCAGTTAAATATGTGATAAACAAGTTGATTTTGGGATTGATGCTATGGATTACTTATGCTATGACAGGTTGTCGATTTGTCCAGTGAAAAGGGCTGTGGGGACACACAAACTGAACATCACTAAAGGGCCTGGCTCATACCTTTATGCTTTAGGTTGCTGTTTTGTTGTTGCTGTAAGCTTTTGAATGGCCCAGGGGGTAGCGTCCTGGTTTTCCACAGTATAGAATAGGGTTTGTGTCTGGATGTGTGTTGTATGTTTTTTATTTGTTTGTTTGGTTTAAAGCAGTAAGGAAGCAGTAACAAAAATTCTAATCCTAAACACATTTTTCTGATTACTACCAGGGGCTAGAGACATTGAAAAATATATAATTGGTCTCATACTGTAAGTCTAGATTCGGGACATATTCAAACAGAAGTACTGTGTTAAGGATGTTTTACAAAACCTTTTTTGTGGTTTTAAAGTGTATTTTCATTGTTCCAAAGCCCTGTTGAACCTTAACCTTTTTAATATGGCCCAGTGATGCTATACACATAGAAACAAGTAATGATGTGTAAAAAAAACAAAAAAAAAAACCACACATTTAATAATAAATACATACATTGGTTTACAAAAACAGATATAGATTTCACTGAAGAATTTTACATTTTTAAAACAAATTAGTATTAGTAAACATTAAAGCATATCAGTATCTTTTTTTTTTTTTTTTTTGCTGCATTTCTTAGTTTCTCTAGTTATGAACCAAGTGCAAACCATTTTACACACCAATTATTACTATGCTCTCTACTTGTCCAATGCATTTTTGCCACGTCTCACACTCATATTTTAAATAGTTCTTTACATTTTTATAAATGGAGTTATAAAATACTTCAGCACCTCAAGCCTAAAAAGTCCCCATTACTAACACACGCGCACACACACATAATCTTGGAAATCCTGAAGTTGTCTGCATGTATCTATATACAGTGCAATGTTTCAGGCTTTACCACGTCAGTGGTCTTTAGAGCCTGAAGGAACAGTCCCTACAGCAAGGTGAGACCATTTGATTATTCTTTATTATTTTGTTTATCGAAACAGGTCACTTCAAGGGATAATGTTGTGGCTTTGTGCTGTGAACTAGAAGTCCAATGCAGACTTCCATTTTTGGTCATCAGGATAAATGATCTACATTGTAGTACCACACACATTCAAGAATATTTGGCAATGTAAAACATCAATTGAAATAGTTCACTGTATTCTTTTTTTTTTTGTGTGTGTGTGCTTATTTAAAGCAACAAACAAATAGGGGTGCTATACACAGTATTTCTTATAGGTGAATAAAATACAACCCAAAGGAATTCTACATCAAGTAACTAGAAAGCACTAACAAACACAAATATTCTGCTTTTGTGAAGTGCCTATTTACCTTTTTTTTTTTTTTTTTACTGGAAGTCTTTTTATGTCAGACCTTGAATTTAAAAATGTCAATTTATATTGACCCTTTTTAAATTGAACTTAACAAAATGTTATTAAAATCCCAGATGTTGTCAACCATGATCAGTGAACAATTAAATCAATCATCAAAATTGGCATGACTCTATTATGCTCCCCATAACATTAAAATACATTGGTTTAAAATAATGACATTTGTTTTTGACACTTGTCAGCAGATATTTACAAATACAGACTATAAGCTTTGTCAATGACACATTTTTTTAACATTTTTAGCAATGCTTTAAAAAAATAATGAAAAAAGCTTTGTTAGTTTAATAGCTAGAAAAAGTTTCAGTTTTTCCTGTTTTGAATGTCAAATAAATAAAGAAGGAACACTAATCGTCTCTTAAGTGGTACAAAATAATAATAATAATAATAATAATAATAATAATAATACATTATGCATTGATTTATTTTTTATTTTGTGGTGTCTGGATAGTTCTTTTAAATCAATACCACCCAATATCCTGAAGAATGGATAGTCTCTTTTTGGTATGAAGTACATGGGACGTTATCAAAGCTTCCTTCTAAAATGCTTTTAGCATGTGTCTTAGTCCACAGTGCAACAAAAAGCTGGAAGAAAGGTTTCAAGCAAACATACTTTCAATCAATAGACATCTTGTCTTTTAAAAATGTAACTTTTCTTCCAGTAAATATAAGCCGATTTTCTCGCACTCAATCGCAGTTTGAAATGTAAATCAAAATCAATGAGATGTAGAAATTGTGTTGTTGGGGAGAAAGACAATGAAATTGTAAAATTTGATAAGGCTATTGATTTCATTTTTTTAAAGAAAGACAAAAAATCATAACTAAACTGGTTTGGCATATTAATGTTTGGGTTGCAAGGAGCATGTTTGATCTATTTGTAAGAACTGCTGTCAGGAGTATTAGTATTCTATCCTTTGGAGCATTGCCAAAATAAAAAGGATCTCTTCAAGCCTTTAGTCGTTACATATCTGTAAGAAGCACTATCAGGCAATGTATGCATTCAGTTTGTTTATACCTAAAATATGTTACCAGTATATATAATAATTAGGACCTGTAGTTTTGCACGCCTTGTCTGTTAACTGCAATTTAGTCATGCAGCCGTACTAAATTTCAGTTTAGACTCAATATAAGTACAGTAATAAATAATAATTTACAATCATCCCATTACTTAGTATCCACCATGTAGTGAATCGGTCATTACTTTAATACAAACTACCAATTAGCAGTTTATTAAACAGAATGTTTTAGATGGCTACTGGCATTTAACTGGCATCATTTTCTTTTTTTTTTTGTAGAGGTATCTATTTGATAATACTTTTTTTCACAGGAGAGGAGCAAGGGCTGTGTGAAGGAAGAACCTCTGGAGCTGGAATTGGAAAAAGGTGCTTGTGACTAGAAAAGAGGACAGGGTATCCCCTTGGCTCACCGAGAGCCACCCTCTTGGAGGTGAGGCCGGACCGACTAGCCTCCAAGGCTGGGAAGAGAGCTTCACTTCCCTCAAGGGGAAACGAATAAATAGGATAGCAGGAGAATCGAAGAGAAGTCCAGAGGTCTACCTACTTGCAAGGGTCATCTTTGCTAAGGGAGGTCGGCAAGGCAAGTAGTGAGCTTCACTTCCATCGAGGGGGTGACTGGAACACTGTAAAAAGAAAAAATAAACAAACATGTAAGGGGGCCAGGGGTCTCTTCCCAACTTATGAGCTGCTACCTTAGCTGGAGGGTTGATGGGTGAGAGGGGGGCGCAGGTATACTTATTTTTCATAGTATTTAGTTTGGTAAGTTAAATATTGTGGTTTTAGATAGCAAGATGTTTTAGTCTGTAAACCGAAAGTAGCAAATACTCATAACCCAATGGATTTGTTTGATTTATGACCTAAGCTGTATTCATTTTAAATCTTGGGTCTGTACAGGAGCATAACGAAAAGGCAAGACAGAGAATAAGGCGTGACTTGGGGTTAAAATTGTGCGATTGAGATTTTGGCAGGGCAGAAAAGGCAGGAGCCTCAGCTCTTGCTCGTTGAACCTCACATAAAGGTTACAATAAACTATATATATATTATATATATAGGTTACAATAAACTATATATATATTATATATTTTCCTTACATTTTAAAAGTAAATAATTTGTAGAATTGTTACATAATGTTTCTAAAAAAAATCTCCCGGCCCTATACGATACTGTTAATTTGTTTACCATTTTTGATGCCCCAATTGTATTTTATAATAATTTGAATTGAAACATTCTATGTCTGCTGCATATTAAGATAGAAACAAACAAACAATTTGAGGACATACCTACCATGGATGGGTTTCTCCGAAAAGCCGATAATATTTAAAATTTTCGGGAGATATTTTATCAGTTCATAATCTATAATTTTACAGGCTATTTCTAATAGTCATTGACTTTTTTTTTTTACTTCCAGGTCATATTAATACGTTTGTTCTTTCTGAAAAGACTTGAGGGTAATGACATATTTACATATATTGTGTGTGTGTGTGTATATATATATATATATATATAATATATATATATATATATATATTAAATTTTAAAAATACGGTTTGTTTATAATATATTTAAAAGTAGGCTAAAATAATTAGCTAATATCATGTAATATCAACTAGTGCATCCAAAATTCTTCCTTTTTTCAGAAACTTTTCAGGGTTGCAGAAATTAGTTTATTTTTCAGAAACTTTGTGGAAAGTTTAAATTCAGTGTTTGTTTATTCTGGCAACTGCTGTACATTTCCTGTGACAATGCTTGGTGTGTATTTATTAATTCATCAACTGTGTTATACATTTGATAAATGCAAATATTAGATTTAATTGTGGCTCAGTAAGGACAGTGGAGGAAAAAAATATATATAAATGTGAGATCACAAAGTAAATGACCTCAGGATGTTGATGACAGGCTTTCAGTCACTGTATCAGATCAATGAATTGTGTTTTACATGGTTCAGTGAGAAACTGTTTTGATAGAGTAAGAGACTTTTTTCTGTTTGATTTCCAAGTCAGGTTGCAGCCTTTATGTATATGATATATACTGTAAAAAATATATATATTTTTTTTGGCAACTTATTTTCGCTAATGGCCTTTGCTGCAATAAATGTTTACACTTCTTTTTCTATGTATGAATAATATATTTCATGACACATTCATTTTATGGATTTTTAATAAACGCAAATTAGACAACATTTCTTGATCGCGAAATATTCTTTTTTTACTGTAGTGTTCTTGTCAAAAAAAATTTGATTTCAAAAGTAGCCTTTCATTTAGACTGCAAGATGTTCTTTAAAACACAAGTTTAAAAACCTTTTTGTTGTGATCTGTTTGTCAGTCTCAGGAAAATGATTCGCCCAAGAAGCTAGAAGCCAGCAGTTCAGTGCCAATCCTTGGCACCTTTTTTTGAGACTGCAAAGATATATTCTGACAGTTGTACAGAATCATGTACAGGTTTATGATACTGCTGTCCTCGAACTCTCCACTTTAAACAAACATTGTAACCTTTCAGGAACTATGCAAATATTAGCCAAATCAGAGGACACTCTCTACTTCTCTCTTAAGACACTTTCTATACATTTGACGCCCAAAACGAATCCCCAAAAATTCTAGACATGTTTGTCCTGCCCGTTATCTCTGCTTAATTCAATAACATTACATTTCAGTTTTACATGAGACAATACTCGGTTATAAATAGACTTTCATAGAACATGAAACAATGGGGACTTCCATGTTGATTGCTGATTTCTATTCCATTCCATTATTCTGATATTCTTAGGTTCCACTGCATACCCAGAATTGTGAATCCTTGCATATTTTATGTACCATTGTTAAAGGAATGTACTAATTAAAAGGGTGAGACAGGTTGTAACAAAGGTTAATGGCTGCTCTTTAATTATGTGATTTGGGGCACATTAAGACTTGACCTGTGTCAAAACAGTGTCTTCCCTATATTAGTATGCTGCCTTCTCATTTTTAGAGCTGTCAAGGGATATATATATATTTTAAACATTAAGATAAAGTATACTACCGGTAATATGCAGTTCACATTATTGATTATATTGATACTTAATGCATATAACTGTGTATTCCTGCTATCAGTTGTATACATTATTTCAACAAAATGCATTTTTTGCATTAAAATACAACACTTTCAATACATACTTTACATCAGTACAAAAGTAAATCTTCCTTACATTCCTGAAACAAAACCATGTTAAACGGCTACCAAAATAACAAATATATATAATAATAATCATACCTAGAGCTGTAGAACTTAGCTATAGTTAGAAACTATAGTCAAGGCTTTTGAGATTCATAACTGGCAAAATTGGAAAATTGTAGCTTTACACATAAACATTTATATTTTTGAGCCACAGACAGCTGAGACCACATATGTCGCCACTAACTGCATTTTCCACCTTATTACCCACAATTCCTGTGGTTTGTTGGAACAGTGGTCAGTTTGTTTGGGCTGGTTCTACCTCTTGCTTGCTAAGCACTTCTGGACAGAAAGGAATGACAGAGCTCCACAATTAGATCAAAAGATCAATCGTAATGTACCATTTTGTACTGACCCTCCTGCTGTAATAAAGTGACTGTGATCCTCCAGAGGCCTGCTCAAGAGCTCTGTACTGATACTTCTAAATTAGCGGACTCGATGATCTTGCTGGTAATTGCATTAGTTTATCAGTGTTAAACACAATTTATTACTCTCCAGTATGTACCAGCATGTTTATTTCCCACCACTAACAGCACTGAACATAAAAAGAAAGCAAGTATTATTTAAGTATATATGAAAGTTGAAGTAAACAATATGATAGTGATATGATATGGTAAAAAAAGATAACTGAGCAATACTATCAATAACAAAAAAATTACTTTAAATTTCATGTTATCACTTATATACAATTATCTGGAATTCCTTACTTTAAGAGCAATAAACAGAGGATGAAGAAAACTGTCTGGGAAAACACAGACCCTACAAGTTACTGTGTATATCTGCAAAGTTATAATTGCATTCCCTTTATAAAAGACATAACACATATAGATCATGACAAACATTTCAGCTTGTGTGTTTATCAGTGTAATGTCTCATTGTTTTATTTAACTATTTAACTGCAAGGATCATCTTTAAATACACAAATGGTGATTTTAGACAAAAGCGTCATGTTTCCTATTACAGCAATGTTGATGATACTGAATGGACATCTTAAAGACGATTAATATTCAAAGCAACACACAGTGTAGTTAAATACAGTGCATTCTCTTATTTTACAGTTTGATCATTCACAAAATTGTTAAACTTGTGGTTAGGCCATATTGGCAATATATGGCTGTGTTGTATACTTCATGGTTCATGTTCTATGATTCATGTTCTAGATTTCATGATTTATAGCAACAGCTGCCTAATATGTCTCTGTTGTTCTGCAGCAGGATACATGGATGGCAGGTGTCCAGAAAGTTTGATCACAAGGGAAGAGGGCATTATGGCTCTGGCCAAAGGTCACTTGAAATCTGAAGATGCAATTACCTCCGTCCTCTGGAGGATTCTCTTCAGGGATCCTTGACAGAAACTATCTGCATGTGACTCTTCATTTAAGTATTAAAAAGCAATTACTGATGAGTTGCTTTAACAAGCTGACCACATTCCACCAATATTAACTATGGTTATGCAAATAAAACAGTGATTTATCTGGGTGTTGTTTAATTTGATTGCATGGTTTGGCAAGAACTCAAATACAGTTACAGGGCAGTAACACATGTATATCCAATAGCATTTAAATAAGGTGTCAACAGTAGACATAGATAAATTATTGCTTTTGTAAACATTGTAGTCAAAATCTTTAAATGCTTTTGCATAATACAGTTGGCTTGATTCTGTTTTAAAGCAAAATTCAGCAAATAAAGTTGCCAATCCAAGTATTTAATTTAAGGGAATTTAATAAATAATAACTGTGTTGCTATCTTTATAGACAGTTTTCTTAAAAAAAAAATAGTAGCAAAGGCTGCTTTGATGCAGTCTTTTCATTAAAAAATTACATTCCTGAAATGCAGTTTCATAGCGAACAAATATTGCATGGTGAGGCAATTTGATGATTGTGAAGTCTTTTACCACTTTCAAACAAGGAAGATACTGTAACACTGGTACATAAGTCAACTATGTAGAAGTCAGATTGAGTAAGATGAGTAGAAAGGTAAACATATTGTTTAATGTTGGTTCTTTACATTTTCTCTCACAGACTTGTACACATATCCAGGATTTTTACATTATAACTAAAACTCTGTTTGAATAAACAATATATAGTTTAACATAAAAGATGGCAAAAACTAAATCATTTCTTAGTCATGAGTGGTCCAACAATGGTGCCCATTTTAAAAATCTAAACAGTAGCGAATTGAAGTACTGGCACTCTTTATATTAATTAAGCTTTAGTTTTCTCCCTGGGGTGATTTATTTACACACTTATTAACATTGCTACTTTATCATTAAGAACAGTACAAATAAAGGGCAATGAAGTGTGTGAAAAAAAGTTGATGTAGTTTAGTACCTCAGTAATAGGACCTGCCTTTGTTTGGATCATTCAAATAGACCCCACAGTCTTTAATTCTACAATTTAACCTAGGTGTTCAATCAAGTAATTAAGGAGTTTGTTCCAATCAGGCTCTTAATTTGAATGGAATTGACTGAAAGAGCCACATAATAAATGTGTGCGTGACTTCTCCTTGCTACACACATAGCATTGTAAGCACTTCATGCTGTCCGCCATCTTTGCCAGAATCCTGGCCGCGTTGTTACACTTGCTTATCTGGGTGAAGTAAAGATGTTGAGCAAATAACAAAAAGTGGATTATTTGAGGTTATAAAGATCAATGAAAAGAGCATGTATTATTTGCACCCTTGATTGCAGCTCTGGCTCTCGCCTTCCTGATACAAACACCTACCAGACAGTACTGCCTTATAATTAGGGATCTATTGCTTTTATTGGATCATGTTCCAGCAAGCCAGTCAATACTCCTGTCTGCTTATAAAATTTTTATATATATATATATATATATATATATATATATATATATATATATATATATATATATATATATATATATATATATATATATACGCACATACATACACACAGTGCCTTGCAAAAGTATTCAGAACCCTGACCAATTCTCTCAAATCACGGAATTACATTGAAATTTCGTTGTTTTGATATTTCAGTTTTAAACACTGAAACTCAGAATCAATTATTGAAAGGTGACATTGGTTTTATGTTGGGAAATATTTTTAAGAAAAATAAAAAACTGAAATATCTTGCTTGCATAAGTATTCAACCCCTGTGCTGTGGAAGCTCCCTGTTTGCACTGATGAAAGAAATTGCCCTAACAAGGATACAATTACCTTACCATTGGCCTCCAACTGTGAACCATTAAAGTTGCTGTCACATTTTCTGGATAAAAACCCCACTGTTGAAGGATCATTGGTAAGGCTATGAATCTGAAGGAAAATGAAGACCAAAGAGCATTCTACAGAAGTTAAAGATAAAGTAATACAAATGCATAGATTAGGGAAAGGGTACAAAATAATATCCAAGTGTTTGGCTATCCCAGTGAGCACAGTTGGATCAATAATCAGGAAGTGGAAGCTGCCAAGAAAAGGCCGTCCCTCAAAATTCAATGCTCAACCAAGAAGGAGACTTGTGAGAGAAGCCACAGAGAGGCCAACAGTCACTTTGAAGGAGCTACAGAGTTCAGTGGCTGGGAGTGGAGTAATGGTGCACCAGTCAACCATATCAAGAGCTCTGCATAACACTGGCCTGTATGGGAGGGTGGCAAGAAAGAAGCCGTTACTCAAAAAGTACCATCTGAAAGCACATCTGGAGTTTGCCAGAAAGCATGAGAGTGACCCAGCTGCGATGTGGGAAACGGTTTTGTGGTCAGATGAGACCAAGTTAGAGCTTTTTGGCCAAAACTCAAAGCACTATGTGTGGCGCAAACCTAACACTGCCCATGCCTCAAAACACATCATCCCTACAGTGAAGTATGGTGGTGGCAGCATCATGCTGTGGGGATGCTTCTTACCAGCAGGGACTGGGCATCTTGTTACAATTGAAGGAAGAATGGATGGAGCAAAATACAGGAAAATACTGCAAGAGAATCTGCTTCAGTCCGCTAAAAAACTGAAGCTTGGGAGGAAATTCACCTTTCAGCAGGACAATGATCCCAAGGCCAAAGCAACATTGGAGTGGCTCAAGAACAAAAAGGTGAATGTCCTACAGTGGCCCAGTCAAAGTCCTGATCTCAATCCCATTGAGAATCTGTGGCACTATTTGCAAATTGCGGTCCACAAGCATCGTCCAACCAACCTGAACAACCTGGAGCAAATCTGCCAAGAAGAATGGGCCAAAATCACTCCGACACTGGGTGCAAAGCTGGTACATACTTACACCAAAAGACTTAAAGCTGTTATTGCAGCGAAAGGTGGCTCTACCAAATATTAATGTGTGGGGGTGAATACTTATGCAAACAAGATATTTCAGTTTTTTATTTTTCTTAAAAATATTTCCCAACATAATTTCAATGTACCATTTGTAATTCAGTAATATGAGAGAATTGATCAGGGGTCTGAATACTTTTGCAAGGCATATATATATATATATATATATATATATATATATATATATATATATATATATATATATATATATATATATTGTGATGTACTCTGACCTTTTCAGCCGGAGTCCGCGTTGTTCTTTCAAACAGGTGTCTGTTTCTTTAATTATTACACGACGCAATGGAAGTGCTCTGTAAACGCCGTGGCGTACGTTTATTAGCAAACAGAAGTTATAAACAAACAAAAACATAAAACAAAACCTAGCCCTTCTTTAGGCGCTAATTAAACTGGTTAATAGTAGTTCTATCTAATGCAGGGCAGGGTAAGCCTGTTCCCCTGTTTAAATCAATTCCATAAATCACCTAAACCAAATCACATTCAAGCACTTTTGTCAGAACTCGTACCTTTGTTTCGACACACCTTTCCACCGATCAGTTTCTTTCCTCGCTCTCCGTTTCAACCCTCTCCCCTGAACACACCAACTGAAAACCTTTTTAACCCCAACTTGATCACTCACATCTGATCAGCATTTGCCCATTAAATACACAATTAAGCAATTGTTACCTTAACTATACAATTAAGCAATTGTTACCTTAACTATACAATTAAGCAATTGTTACATTCGTCATCATACAATGTGTGTGGCTAGCCCCAGGGTCCAAAAGCCTCCAAATTGACGTTTGGTACATACACATCATCAATATATATATATATATATATATATATATATATATATATATAGAATCCTTGATATCTTTTCTAATTATTAAATTGTGGACAGTCAGCCAAACACTGAATAAACTAATTTGTAAGAAGGACTTCACAAAAAATAGTACATTGTCTTCTTGTCCTTCCAGTTCTGTATCATTATTATTGGTCCTTGAAGGTATTTCATTCCACCAGATAACAACATGCATATCAGCTTTGTTCTCTGATTGCCTTTTGGGTATAAAGCTTTGCATATTTACTGCCCATGAATCATAGCACTATGTGAAATCTTGTGGAGATTCAATCTTTCCTGCTAGATGCACCTCCAGCCGTTTAATTAAAATATGTATTATTAATACAACTATATTTAAGCCATATTTTTTACAGATATGACTGCTACATTAAGTGTAAATTGTTTTGTAGTTTCCCCATAATTTCCTTTTAATGTTTTTTTTTTTTTTTTTTTTTTTTTTTTTTTATAACCATAAACAATGTACTGGAAGATAGACTAAAACTACACTGGTATGGTAACTATATTTGAGTTGTTGATTTCATATAATGCTGCCTTAATTACAATGCTGGTTTATAAGTCAAATGCACTTTTGCTGACAGATCCAAAATATGAGCTGAATAAAATATGTATGTGTTCATATAGCATGCCATGTACTATTATATTCATCAGAAAGAAAAAAGAACCCTTTATTGTAGTTAAATCTTATCTGGAAATACAATAAACTAAATTTATTTCACTAATCAGGTGAGACTCCCAATATATGAACTTTTATCTGTTAATAAATCTATTGTTGGACTGTAAATACGACTATGACTACTACGAATACTACTGGCAGGTCGCACTTTGGTGGAGCTCCTGCTTATCCTTTTGAAAAAGTTTAAAAAACAGTTGTTTCAAGTTTTATTTTGGAAAACTTTTGGATCTTTTCATTTATTTAAAGTAGTGGTGCACCTTTTAGTTAAAAAATTTTAATTTTTGAACGGTTCTTTTCTTTAAAATAAGTGTTTGTTTGTTTTGGTTTGTTTGTCTCCCTGCACTTGCATTGTAAGTGCAGGGGGGCGGCCATTTTGGATTTTTCCTTTTGGTTGACTTTTTATTTTTTCCTTCTTTGAATTTTAACTTTGGTTTCTCACTTTTATTTTAGTGCTTTTTGATTTTATAATTAAGAGCACATTATCTAGTTTATTTTAAAATTATTTTTGCCTTGAAAAACTGTTTTTGACTTTGTTTTAAAAATCGTTTTGTTTTAAAAATCCCCTGCTCTTGCCTTGGGCAGAGTAGGGGAAGGGCAGGCACTTTTGTCTGCTCTGTTTCTTATTTTTATTATATTTTTTAGTTGAAGGTTTTTATTTTAAAAAGAAAACCTTTAACTGGATTTATTTATTTGATTATTATTATTGTTTCATTTTATCTCGTTTTATTCCCTTTGGGGGGGAATAAAATGGGATAAATAGACAATTAATTAAAAAAAAAAAAAAAAAAATCTTTTCTTCTTTGGTTTTTTTATTTTTAATTTTTGTTTGTGCCCCTGTGCTATGGAGTGCAGGGGTGCATGTGTGTGTTTGTTTGTTTATTTTAAAAAAATAATAAAAAATTAGTTTGTTTGATTTTTGAAAAAATAAATAAATACATTTTTTGATTTTTTGTTTCCCCTTGCACTATTGGAGTGCAGAGGTGTGTGTGTATTTTTGTTTTGTTATAAAAAACAAAATGCAATCTTTTGAATATATATAATTTATATATATATATTTATATAAATAAAAAAAAACTTTAGATCTTTTTTTCCTATTTTGTTTTGACAGTCTGTGTGTCTGTTTCGTTTTTTTTTTTGTTTAAATAAATAAATAAAAATAAAAAAATTTAAAATGAGCGGGCAAGCTCAGGAAGCCCCGAAAAAGTGGGCAAAGGTGGCTGCAGCAGAAGCTGCAAAGACCAGCACCTCCTCCACATATTATCATTCCGTCGTCAGGTGACCATCCACCTGGCGGGTCAGGACGTGGCGGAGGGCAGCTTCGTGGTCCCCTTCGAGGGGACCAATTATGTCATCTTTTACTCATCGGAGGAGGTGCGGTGCTACCATTGCAAGGAGCTGGGACACCAGAAGAAAAGGTGCCCCAAGCTCCAGCAGGGCGCAAAACCGCCTGTGCCTGCACCGCGCCCCTCCGAGTCCACCTCGCCCCCGGGGCCCTCAAAGAGGCCCGTGGAGGGGGGCAAGACAACACCCGCTCCCCTCCCGGTAACATCAAAGGGGGGGAAGGGGGAGGAGGCCCCCGAGGCGGCCGGACCCTCCGCGCCTACCGTAAGTGCGCCGGGGGAGAAAGCCGCCGGGTGGACCGTGGTCGCCGGCTGCAGCAAAAAGAAGGCGGCGGCAGCGGCCGGGTCCGCCGGGGAGGCCAAGCGGGGGGAGACGAAACCCGCCGCCTCGTCGTCTGGCGGCGGGTCAGGGGGTGCTCCCGAAAAGGAGACTCCCTCGCCGGAACCCCCTGCGAGGCAGGGCGGCAAAGTAAAACAAAAGACCTCCTCCCCGAGCGGCTGGAGAAAAACGCCGCCGAAGGCGAGCTCCCCGCTGCCGCGACGGGGCAGGGGACCGTCTCTGGCAGCATAAGGGGGAAGAGGAAAGCACAAGCCCTCTTCCCCACGTGCGCACATAAGTGCACCAAAACCGGTCTCTTGGCGAGGGTCCCCGGGGGGGGGGGGGGGGGGGGGGGGGGGAGAAGGCCCCCCGAAACCCAAACGCCTGCCTCGGCGTCCCCCCTCCATTGGCAGCGGGGGCCTCGGCCCTCGTCATGTCAAAGAGGGGGTAAAACACCCACCTGCCGAGGAGGCCCCAGCCGAGAGGCCGAAGGGGACGGGGGAACCGGAAAGAGCGGAAGAAGCCCTCGATGCGGTTCCCCTCTCCGCACCGCAAGAGACCGTGGACGTCGGCCCCGACTCCATCGTCGAGGGGCCGGCCGCGGCGGAGAGCGCCGAGAGGGCGAAGGAGGGTCCCCCCACGGAGCGGCTGCCTCGTTCGCCATCCTCCTCCGACCGGGACACGGGCCCAGAACCCGGTGTTGCCGAGGAGGGGGCGGTCTAACCAACCCCCGAGGCAGAAGCGGGCTCCGCGGAAATGCGGGAGACCCCCCACCGAGGAGCCGGAGGGGGGTGAAGATCCACCCCTCCCGGAGAAAGATCCGTCCCGGTTTCCCCTCTCTGGCAGGGAGGCGGTCTCGTCCCCCATGGCCGAGCTGGCTCCCGAGGAGCCTATGCGGGAGACCCCAGCAGAGCAGCCGGAGGGGGTGAAGAACCACCCCTCCCGGTGAAAGATCCGCCCCGGTTCCTCGCTCTGGCAGGGAGGCGGTCTCGGCCCCTATGGCTGAACCGGCTCCCGAGGAGCCCATGCAGGCGACCCCCGCCTCGTGCTGCCGTCTCTGGCGAGGAGACGGACTCGGGCCCCGAGGCGGAAACGGCCTCCGGGGAGTCCGCGAAAGAGACCACCGCCGAGGGGCCGGAGGGAGGTGAAGAGCCTCCCACCAAAGAACCAAAACTGCCTCGGGCGTCCTTCTCTTGCGGAGACGAGAGTTCCAGCTCTCACGCTGCCGCTGAGGGGGGCGTTGAAACACCTGCTGAGGCAGAGGTGTGCTCTGAGGAGCCCACGCTCGTGTCGGCTGCTGGAGAGCGGAAAGGAGGGGAAGAACCGGAGAGGGCAGAAGATGCCGCCCTCGAGGTAGATCCCCTTCCGGAAGAGCAAAGGAGCCGCGAGACCGGTCCCCGACCCACCGCCGAGGGGCCGGTGTCCGTCGCGGTCACCGAGGAGGCACAGGAGGAGTCCCCGAAAGAGCCGGTGACCACGGCTGAGGGTGGGGAAGAACCCTCAAAAGAGGGACCCAAGCCGTCGGGTTCGGCGGCGCGCGTTGAGCGCCCGTCTGCACCCCCTAAATCCAGGGTGCAGACGACGCCCGCAAGGGTTCCTCCGCCGATGTCTCCCGCGCCATCCCCCAGGGGTGGGCGCCAGGAGACTCGGTGAAAATCAAAATAAGACGCAACGCGCTCACTCACCAACGTGAGTGCGCTGTGCTTCTTCACCGTGAGGGGGGCGGTGGAGAACCGGAGGAAAGGGAGGAGGAGTCAGATTCCACTTGCAGCGCGGGCTCGGAGGCTCTGTCCGCCCCTTCTCCGGATATCCCTGCGGCGGAGCTCCTGGACTTCATGGAGGCCACCATCCACCGCAGGGATAAGGTTCAGCTGGCCCTGGACAAATGGGGGGGTTTCCAGAGAATCCTAAACTCTGTGAGATCCTTCCTCAGGGCCAGCCACGCCAGCAAGACTTCGGGCACGAGCGTGCACATTCGTGCCCGAAAGCTTCACAACCAGCTGGTGAACTTCGGGAGATCTCAGGGTCTCCTGTGAGTGTCGCCAGCCGCTCCTGACAGAGGACCATGTATGCCATCAGTACCGTCAACGTTAACGGGTGCAAGGACCATTTCCACAGGGCCCTGGTAATCTACCTGAAAAAGGGAGGTTACTCTATGTGTTTCCTGCAGGAAACCCACTCGACACCGCAGGCCGAGGCCAACTGGCTGCTAGAGTGTGTGGGGGGGGGGAGTGTCGTTCAGCCACCTCACCGAGTCATTTTGTGGGGTGGCGACACTCTTCTCCGGGTCCTTCGTTCCGACGGTACTCGATGTGGTCAACATCGTGCCAGGCCTCCCCACCGGATCTGGGATGGGGATGCTACCGTTCACCTCTTGAACACGTACGCTTCGTCCACAGGTCCGGCGAGGGTTCACTTCTTCCGCTGGATGTCCGCCCACCTGAACACCATTGGTGCCGATGAGCTCGTGGTCCTCGGGGGGGACTTCAACTGCACCCTCGAGGACGGGAACCCTACCTGCTCTCGTCGGCGGCCCTGAGAGAGCTGATCGCTCGGCTCTCTCTGGTGGACATCTGGCGGTGGCAACACCCGGACGCCTCGGCCTTCACCTACACCCGGGTGAGGGAGGGGCGGGTGTCTCAGTCCCGGATCGACAGGTTCTACTTCTCGCGGAACCACGCTCACTGCGTTCGCTCCTCCGACATCAGGCCGGCGCCGTTCACGGACCACAACCTGGTGGCCGTGACGGTGGACGTGGTGCCAGCTAGGCACGCCGCTGCCTACTGGCACTTTAACAACAGCCTGTTGGAGGACAAGCGCTTTGAACGGTCTTTCCGGGACTTTTGGACGGTCTGGCACGGCAGGCGATCTCGCTTCCCCACGTGGCGTCAGTGGTTGGATGGGAAGGCGCGAATCAAGTTCCTCTGTCAGAAGTACACGAGGGGCGCGAGCAGGCGGAGGGACTTGTGGATCGAGCGGCTGGAAAGGGAGCTGCTCGATCTGGAGAGCCGCCTGGCTCGCGGGGACCAACTCGAGCAGAGTGTGTACGAGGAGAAGAAGATGACCCTGCGGGACCTGCAGCTCCAGCGCTCCCGGGGGGTGTTTGTGCGCTTGTGGGTCCAGTTCCTTCGGGAGATGGACCGCGGCACATACTTCTTCTACGCGTTGGAGAAAAGGAAGGGGGACCGTCAAAACATCACCTGCCTCGTGGCGGGGGACGGCTCCCTCCTGACGGATCCGGAGAGCGTGAGTGAGAGGGCCAGGGCCTTCTACTCTGCCCTCCTCTCTCCAGATCCCGTCGACTCCGACGCGTGCAGGGTTCTGTGGGACGGGCTTCCCACGGTCAGCGAGGGCGTGCGGGACGAGTTCGAGGGCCACCTGACCCTGGCCGAGCTCACCGATGCCCTCGGTCGGATGCCCTATAACAAATCGCCGGGCATCGACGGGCTGACCATGGAGTTCTACAAGAAGTTTTGGGACTTGCTGGGACCCGCCTTTGCGCGGGTCCTGGCGGAAGCCTACGAGACCAGGGAGATGCCCCTTTCGATGAGGCGGGCCATTATTACGCTCCTGCCCAAGAAAGGGGATCTGCGCAGCCTCAAGAACTGGCTCCCGGTCTCGCTGCTATGTACGGACTACAAAATCGTGGCCAAGGCCGCCTCCCTGAGGCTCAAGTCCATGCTGGCAGACGTGTTCCACCCCGACCAGTCCTACACGGTCCCAAACCGGACGATTTTCGACAACATCTTCCTGGTTCGGGACCTCCTGCACTACTGCAGGAGGACCGGTCGGTCGGTCGCCTTCCTCTCCCTGGATCAGGAGAAGGCGTTCGACCGGGTGGATCACGAATATCTCTTCGGAACCCTGCGAGCGTTCGGATTCGGGCCGCGCTTCGTCGGCCTCTTCCGGATGCTGTACGCCTCTGCCGAGTGTTTGGTTAAAGTCAACTGGTCCCTGACCGCGCTCCTCGCTTTCAGGAGAGGAGTACGTCAGGGCTGCCCTCTGTCCGGACATCTGTACGCGCTGTGCATCGAACCCTTCCTCTGCCTCCTTCGCGGGAGACTCATGGGGTTGGTACTTGGCGCGCCGGACACGAGGGTGGTTCTGTCGGCTTACGCCGACGACGTGCTCCTGGTGGCCTCAGATCCAGCTGATCTGGAGAGGATGCGGAGCTGCCAGAGCGTCTACTCTGCCGCGTCCTCTGCCAGGATCAACTGGACCAAATGCTCTGGGTTACTGGTAGGTCCCTGGCGGGCGGACTCCCTCCCTGCCGCGCTCAAGAAGACAGCTTCAAATACCTGGGAGTTCACCTGAGCCCCGCGGAGGCCTCGGTCGCCGCCAACTGGACGGAGTTGGAGGACAAGGTGGCTGCGCGACTGAGGTCATGGTCGGGTCTGCTTAAACTGCTTTCCTTCAGTGGAAGGGCTCTGGTCATTAACCAACTGGTGGCGTCGATGCTTTGGCATCGACTCACTGTCCTGAGCCCACCCCCGGAGTTTGTGGCCAGGGTCCAGAGAAAGCTGACGGACTTCTTCTGGGCCGGAAAGCACTGGGTCTCTGCGGCGGTTCTGATCCTCCCTCTTGCCGAGGGAGGGCAGGGGTTGGTGTGCATCAGGAGCCAGGTGCACACCTTCCGCCTCCAGACCCTGCAGAGATAACTGTACACAGACCCGTCTCTCCTCTTACCCCAGCTGCACGACCTTGGCTACGACCGGCAGTTCTTCTGGATCGACCTGCGGGGAATCCGTCTCCCCGAGCTACCAGTCTTCTACCAGGACCTGCTCAGGACCCGGAGCTTGTTTTCCGTCGGCTGAGACGCCGTGCCAACCGAGGGCCAAGGACTCCTGCTGGAGCCCCTGCTGCACAACCCCCACCTAGGTGAGCAGGCGTTGGAGTCCCCCCCTTGGTGCGGCGCGCGCTGATCTCAGCCAAGGTGACCAGAGTCTGGAATCTCCTGGATCGCGAATGCTCGGCGTGGCTGACGCCCGAGGCACTCGTCGCCAGGGCGGCTCGGGTGTCCGTCCGGACGGCCGGCCGGCCGGCCGAGCGATCCGGGAGTGCAAAGCAGCGTTGCACCCAGACTCTGTCAGGTATCTCGAGGGAGTTCTCAGGACCGGCGAGCCGTCTACCCCCACACCCCCTACCCCCGGCTCTCCGGTCCTGCTGATCGAACCCAAGGCCCGAGCCCCCCCTCGGCCCGCCCTCGAGAACAACCTGAGCAGGATCTCGCAGTTCTCCTCAACCCCCTTGCCATCGGTGTCAAGGAGGACCCTGTACGCGATGACGCTCCACACCCTCCATTTCCCCGCCCTCGTCTCCCGCCGAGACACCGCTTGGCGAGAGACCCTCCGACCACCGGAGGGCGTCGGTCCCAAGTGGGAGGCCCTGTATTCCCCGCTGGTCTCCAGGGGAGCTGGGGACCTGGGATGGAGGGTCCTGCACGGAGCGCTCGTGTCGGGAGAGATCCTGCGTCACTTTACCGACTCGGACGCCGCATGCCCTTTCTGCGGACAGTCCGAGTCGGTGGCTCACATTTATTTTCTTTGCGCCAGGCTGCAGCCGTTCTTCTTGCTTTTGAAGAACCTTCTGCTGCAGTTCTGGCTGCATTTCTCCCCCACCCTCCTCATCTTTGGGCACCCTGTTCGTGGCTCCAACAAAAAGAGAGACCTCCTCGTGAATCTGCTCCTGGCTCTTGCTAAACTGGTCATTTACAAGACCAGGAAGCGTAAGATGAGCGGGGAAGGTCTCTTTGACTGCTGGGCCATGTTCAGGGCCCTCGTCCGATCAAGGGTTAATTTAGAGCACGCCCACGCGGAGTCTGCTGGCGACATGGCATCGTTTGTCGACCAGTGGACTCTAGGGGGCGTGCTCTGTACCACCTCCCCTTTTGTTCTAAATATTTCATTTACAGTCCTTTTTTGACACCGGTTTTCGTTGAATTAGTTAAAAGCCCATTCCTTTTAGCATCCTCAAACTGAGGATGCTAATGAGAATTTTTTTCTCCAGCTGTCATTTGACGGCTGGAGATGTCCTATATATTGGACGGTCCCATTTAATGGGCTTTTAAATGGGACTAAGAAGAAGAAGAAGAAGAAGAAGAAGAAGAAGAAGAAGAAGAAGAAGAAGAAGAAGAAGAAGAATCAAAATTGGTATCCATTAAAAGGCAGTGAAATATTTTTCATTGGTACTAGAAACCCCATAACTACGAGACAAGACAATGTAAATATAATCTAATCTAATACATTGTATTTATGCATTTAGTAATCTGCCTATATATTCACCTTGTATAATGTGCCAAAGCTCATGTAGGTATACTTTTCACTCACTGCCCACTAGTAATATTTCTTGAACATGCATATTCAGATGACTCTAACTCTAGCCGACCAACAGTACAGCTCACCCAGTCAATCAATAGAATGTAATTTATCTATTTCTGCTAGTAGGATTAACCTTGTTGATTTTATTGGAGCATTTTGCTGGGAAATGATTTTTATACATCAGATTGCAGATGTATTACAGAAGCACTTCATTGCTAGATAATTTATGTAAAGTATGATTTTACAAGGTAAATGAAATCCTTATAAGACAGAGAGAAGAGTATTGACTTCAGAGAAAAATAATACAAATAATATATTATATATATATATATATATATATATATATATATATATATATATATATATATATATACATTATTACCACTGATCAACACAAAAAAGTCCATATTGTCAAAGTGAAAAATAAAATCTACGAATTGTTCTAAATTAATTACAAATATAAAACAGAAAATAATCAATTGCATAAGTATTCACCCCCTTTGCTATGACACACCTAAATAAGCTCTGTCACATAATTAGTTGAATGGAGTCAATCTGTGTGCAATTAAGGTGTTTCACATGATTTCAGGTTAAATACGCCTGTCTCTGGGAGGTCCTACAGTTGATTAGTACATTTCCTAACAAAAACTACATCATGAACAATCAGGGTTAGGATATAAAAACATTTCCAAGGCATTTCAAAGTCCATTACTAAGAAATAATATGGCACAACTGTGAATCTGTCTAGAACAGGCCATCCTCAAAAACTGAGTATCCAGGCAAGAAGGGCACAAGTCAGGGAGGCCACCAAGAGGCCTATGGCAACTCTAAAGGAGTTACAGTCTTCCACGGCTGAGCTGGGAGACACTATGCATACGGCAACAATCCAGGTGCTTCGCAAAACTGGCTTTATGGGAGAGTGTCAAAAAGAAAGCCATTGTTAAAAAAAACTCACATCAAATAGCTAGAGTTTGCCAGAAGACATGTGCAAGACTCTGAGACCAAGTGGAAGAAGATTCTATGGTCTGATGAGACCAAAATAGAGGTTTTTGGCCTCAACGCTAGGCGCTATGTTTGGCGCAACCCTAACTGCACATCATCCTGAGAACACCAGCATCATCCTATGGGGATGCTTCTCAGCATCAGGGCCTGGAAAGCTCGTGAAGATAGAGTACTAAATGGATGCAGAAAAGTACAGAGAAATCCTGGAGGAAAACCTGCTGAAGTCTGCGAGAGACCTGGGACTTGGAAGAAGATTCATCTTCCAGCAGGACAATGACCCCAAACATACAACCAAAGCCACACAGGAGTGGCTTAAAATAAAAAAAAGTCAATGTCCTGGAGTGGCCCAGTCAAAGCCCAGACCTCAATCCAATTGAGAATATGTGGAAAGAGTTGAAAATTGCTGTTCACGAAAGGTCCCCATCCAACTTGACGGAGCTTGAGCAATTTTGCAAAGAAGAATGGGCAAAAATTGCAGTGTCCAGATGTGCAAAGCTGGTAGAGACTTATCCAAATAGAATCATGGCTGTAATTGCTGCCAAAGGTGCCTCTACCAAATATTGACTCAAGGGGGTGAATACTTATGCAATCAATTATTTTCTGTTTTGTATTTGTAATTAATTTAGAACAATTTGTGGACTTTATTTTTCACTTTGGCTTTTTTTGTGTGTTGATCAGTGGAAAAAACTCCTAATTAAATCCATTTTGATTTCATGTTGTAACACAATAAAATGTGGAAAAGTCCAAGGGGGGGTGAATACTTTTGAGAGCCACTGTAGTGGATAACTGTTTTTATCCATTGCCACACTCACATCAACTATAGCAACAGTGTTTATCCAGTGATGCTAAGTGACTACACAAATGAACCTTGATAAGCAAGACCTGGCGGTAAGCCGCAAAAGGTATTCTGTGTTTCCCGAATCATTGTATTTCTGTATTTTAACAGCATCTTGCTCGTTCAATGCAAGGTGGAAGAGGTTTCCTTCCTTCCTCATTATACTACTGTTCTTCATGTGATGGATTTCCGCTATGACTAATTGCTGTCACATTAACCTGCTTTTTGTCATCCTCCAGAGCTGTCATGATAATGGTGATGATCGGAGTGGCTCATTGTAGGTAAAGGAAATTATATGAGCATGGTAATATCATAAAACAGTGTTTCAATATTTTAATTTCATTTGTCAGGGCAGCCCTAACACTTCATTACACGAATAACCATCTCTCATCAGTAGAATTAGTGCATTATTCATTACTGTTAATTATTTTCACATAATGACTGCCCTGATATATTTAACCTCCACATTATATCTTAGATAATAGGCTTGTAAAATTGAATTGTGGGATGAGTGGAGTTCGAAAGCTCATTTAAAGAACATCAAAGAACAAAGACAGAAAAACGAATTCTAAATAGGATTGGTGTCCCAGCTGGGACAGGACATTTGTTTCTGTCTGATTTGTATACAGAGAGAACACTGTGGAGCAGTCAAGAGGTGGAAACTAGTTTACGTGTGCTTCACTGAAATTCAGTGAAATTTAATTTCAATATTAACATGAATGCATTAAAAATAAAGTAAGCCCTACTGATTGCTTAGAACTGTAACAGGCAATCAAAACTTTACTTTCCAATGATAACTTAAGTATTATTGTTTGTCCACTGCTATTCCGTTTCTTCAAATAGTTCAAAAGAATAGTACTTTAATATGACTCTAACATGGCAGAATGGAAAGCATAGTTGAAAGGGAAGGCTAATCAAACTTATCCAGACTTTCTTTCATTGTTGTTTTTGTTTACTTTTATGTATTTTATTTAGGTTAAGCAGTAAATAATATGACAAAAAATGCAGAGTAATATGGCATTAATGGTATTCAAAAATGCAGACACAACAAATAACACATAAAACGTGTAGAATTGTTACAGCAACAACATGCCTTCTTGGTTTGGAGGATGACTTAGTGGCAACTTGGCATGCAAGTTTAAGATATTCCAAGAAGAGGAAGTGTGTCCTACAGCTCAAGTTTGATAGACAAACTAGTGTTTGAGGCTAAGTTGTGGTAAACCGGCATGAACAGTTGACATTTTAGAGTAGTATCTAGCATGACTGACACTTACTGAAAGTGGCAAATATTACTCTGTTTTATTTGTCTTCGGTATAGTTTTTGTCCGATAACTATGTACACAAGTCACACTGATTAATTGGCTTAAGAACACTCTCTTCTCTGAGTTACAAAAGTTCCAGTTGCAAGGTTGAGCACTGATGCTCCCTGAGAGTATCATGTTTCCATGCTTTCTGCTGGCATTTACTGGGCCAAGCAGGACTTTTTCTATCGGATGGAACAATGCTGAGAAAGGTACAGTACTAAGCAAAATCCACTCGCAGAAAATTAAAAGAGCCTCTTGATATTTATGCAATGTGGAGACTTAAAGGGTAGTCTAGTTGCTATATTATAAAACTTACTTACAGAGGTCATAGTACACAACAGCAGTAATGACAACAAAGGAAATCCATTGCAGTTTATAGGGTAACTCTTATAGTAATTGGGTAACTACAGTACTGTGCTTAACTGCAGACTTTTTACTTTATTATTTACAATCCTTTAACTCATGCGTTTCGTATTCTTGAGACTTTGCAACTTGGCCATGTTTCTAACTGCTCCCTCAAAGTTTCTTTGCTAGGGGTGAATTAAAATGTGGTTGTATTGTTGTACATGTATAATTCATCTTTGTTTTTTTTTTTTAATAACTTAAAAAAAAAAACTATATATTAGGCTATATGTATATTATCATTTTAATTTAACTAGCAATTTGACAATTTGTAGTTTTCTTACATGGTTACATCAGTTATGTGCACTGTAATTCGAAGTTAACTATGTTAACCTTTATAATACTTAATAGGTAATATAATTTATACGTAGTTATTGTCAGGTAATGTTTAAATCATTACCACATATTTACATGACCTTGTAATTTATTGCTATATTTACCTCCATTTCCATCCTTGGCAACTTGCAACTTTATTTTACTACGGTGTTACAAAATGTTTATTATGTAGTTTAATATGAAAAAAGAACAACAACTACAATAAAAATAAATACTAACTCCTGTACTCAGGCTTGAAGGCAGCACCTTCCCAGGGAAGCTAATTAGCTTCAGAATTGAGTAACACCAGCATGAGTGAAATCCACTTCCTCCTAATGGAACCGCAGACACAGACCACACAAAAGTGGCGAGCAGCTTTTAATACAGTATATTTCATATGTTTCTGAACACCCTTTTAACTTTTCTTCACCTCCACTTGACAAGCCTTGGAACAGCAGGTAAACATTATTTTGTACTTGGAGTCATAGTTCCCTCATGGCCCCAAGTCTACCTTTCCAATTCACTCACCCCACAGAGACACTTACCTTTACAATGTATCTGCCTTGCTTTAGTATCCTGAAAGCCTTGCTTTAGTGTTCTGAAAGCACTCAGGTCTTCTTCTGTTCCACATCACATGCTGCTTTTGTTATACCGGTACAAATACTCTGGAAAAGGATCCATGGGAGGCTGTAGTCAGTTGTTATGTATTTATAAACTTGACATTCTACATCATGTAAAACTGAAATCTTTACCTTGTTCCTGGGCTTTATTCCGCTGACTCCTTAGAGCTTTGGCAAGTAGTAACACCCCAAACAGAAAACCAAACACAAAAAATGACAACAAAAAAAGAATCAACATTTAAATACGTTTAGGGCTATGAACCATTCTTTTTTAAATACTGTATCAATACTAGTACAGCTTATACAGTATAGCTTGGTCTTGAAATGGCCTCCAGGTGTACGGAAAAATATTTATTTCAAAATATAATTTAGCAGTCAGTCCGGTATTAAATAAAGTAATTTATATCATAATATATATATATATATATATATATATATATATATATATAATATATATATATATATATATATGCGTAATTGACAAACTCAGGACTGCTGTCTAAAAAGGATGAGCAATACTTGAAGATAAAATTAGGAATCGAAAGAAGACAACAGGACTGGAAGCAGGCACAAGTGGTGTTGTCCATCCAACAGTCAAAAAGCACCATAGACCATTGTTCCATAGTTCAATTTCTTGTGCATATTTTAGCCTTTAAGTCTTGTTCCCCTTTCTTAACAGAGGTATTCTTACTGCAACACATCCTTTAAGTCCTGATTTCAATAGTGACCTTCGTACTGTTGATTTGATGGACAAGGACACATGTGCCTTATGCAGGCTGTTGTTATTTAGTGGTTAACAGTTAAAACACAAAACTAAAGTGAGGCTATACTGAACAAAGTGAATAAGATGAAAAAGTTGATGGTCGTGACATAGATCAACATTGAGTACAAAACATATAGAGTAAGAATTGACCATAAAACATTTAGGCACAATTTAAAATACAGATAATTCTTCAGAATCTGACACTCAATAATGTATACTAAATAATCTTAAAACAAGGTTCCATGACAATTGGATAAACGATTATCCAGGTATATGCAGAAATGCAAGCAGTAAACAGACAGAGAGACACCCTTCTGTATATCCACAGACTCTGAATACACAGACAGAGAGAGACACTCCCTATTATATACACTGAATATACAGACAGAGAGACACTCCCTACTATATCCACAGACTCTGAATACACTGACAGAGAGACACCCTCTACTGTATATCCACAGACTCTGAATACACAGACAGAGAGAGACACTCCCTATTATATACACTGAATATACAGACAGAGAGACACCCCCTACTATATCCACAGACTCTGAATACACAGACAGAGCGACACCCCCTACTGTATATCCACAGACTCTGAATACACAGACAGAGAGAGACACTCCCTATTATATACACTGAATATACAGACAGAGAGACACCCCCTACTATATCCACAGACTCTGAATACACTGACAGAGAGACACCCTCTACTGTATATCCACAGACTCTGAATACACAGACAGAGAGAGACACTCCCTATTATATACACTGAATATACAGACAGAGAGACACCCCCTACTATATCCACAGACTCTGAATACACAGACAGAGCGACACACCCTACTGTATATCCACAGAATCTGAATGATGTTGCTAAATAATGTTAATACCAAGTTTCATGACATCCAGATTTATGGATCAATATGTGAAGTATGGCATGTAATGTCCACCTCGCAGGGGATTTCCTCATGTACATGTGCTATATTTTATTGTATTGCATTCAGGCCTTAACAAGTTTTATAATTATTTCAAAACACCTTTATGTGTGTGTAGGGTGTTCTTTTTCCCTGTCATAGGCCCACATAGTTTTTATGTGTAGTGAAAGAATTAAGAATTTTAGTTTAGGTAAAGTTTAGGTTGACTGCCTAAAACACAGAAAAGTAGCTTATTCTCAAAAAAAAAAAAAATGGCTTCTGTTAGAATGGCAAAATAGAGTCTGAAAATTGTCAAAGTTTTATTATGCTAACAAGGGATAAGGTTATAATTCTTGATTAATAACAACATTTATTCCAGAAGATAAATGATTATTGCATAGTAAAAGCCTAGCAAAGTGCATGGTAAAGCCGAAGGAAGTATGGTATCCTGTTTTACCACATTGCATTCACATATCTGCCATTTAAATTATACAGTATGTTCAGAAAGCATAAGGTTGATTTTGAAATAACTTTCACCAGTTACATTTGCCAATTATATTTTTTAACTACCATTTTGTAATGCAATTAAAATGTTAATAATTAGTATTTAACATTCCTCCTTGCAATATTTTGTTACTTTTGTTCTGCCTTATACTTGCTACAATATATATATATTTTAAAGATGTCCCCAGTATGGGATATATATCTATGAAATATTAAATATTCGGTTTTCTTCTATCAGGGTTTGAAAGATTCATAATTACATGATGAGCCACATCATAATTCATTCTGAAGAGTCAGATATGGCACTCCCCCTGTGACTAAGTTAATAATTTACTGCTGAGCAGGATTTTCACTCTTGCACTGTTCGTCTTGGAAACATTTATGAAGCAAATGTTCCCTGTGAATGGAACAGGGCAGAATTTAATGAGGAGTAACAGACAGGTGAACTAATTGATTCAATTGGAAACTGGTTTGAAATGGCAAGAAAGAAACATTGCATATGGAACCCATAAACTAATAAGCATGACAGTTAAAGTGGGAATATACACACATAGATTTGTGCTTGAAACTGCAATTTCATTCTTCTTCTTTTTTGACTATAATTATACTAGTCATTTGGAAGTTGTTACCAGTTGTCATAGAGTTGTATATGCTTATTTTATTATCGATCACCATTGACTGTTTTATAGTTATTGATGTTGTCAGGAATCATCTAAAAAATGCCATTGCAAAGACATGTGCTGTAGTGGATCACCTGGGAGTAGTAAAGTTGGTGACCCAAATAAGGAATGTGCTTTAATTCTAAAATATTTATTAAACCTAATTAATTCACTGGAAACCTACAAAGCACTCTTTGCAAGAATACCACAGATGAACAAATGGAATCTGTGAAGTTGGCTGGTTGTGATGTTGACTGTCCATTGAGAAGTCATTTGAGATTTCAAAAATAATTCTATTTATGACCTTCAGAAATTTTCCCCTGGTCTCCTGAGTTAAAATTAAAAAAATATCTTCTTGATACAATAACACAAATATCTTGATTTCTCTACCACTAGAGCAATGTCTCTTGATCTACTTGTGTCAAGAAATAAACTGTACATTGACTGCAACTGTGCTTCCATTTTATATCTGCTTACTGCTAATTGTGACACTTTTTTTTTATTTTGTATATCTACTTACTGCTAATTGTGACACTGTTTTTTTTCATATGTTTATTTTGAAGATGTGCAAATTTGAGTCAGATGTTGGAAGAAGCTAATGATAAGAAGTTGCCTTGTGTATTAGCAGCTTTCAACCCTTCATTCATGGAAAAGCAATGGTTCAATACCTCTCCATTTTGACAGCTGGGGTCAAGATGGATTTCTAAGATGGATACACGTGCATTTCTAAGAGGTTCTTTTAAAACCTTTTTTTGTTCAATCACTGTTTGTATTAATCACAAAGACATCATAATAATCTCCTGTCTTACCTGTAGTACTTTTCAGTGCCAAACAATTATTTTATCAAAATGTCTATCACACATTTAGCATAAGTTAGTTCTATAATTTAGAATTCACCCATTCCATGAAAAAACCTACAACCCCCAGAATAACATATATTAGGTACTGCTTGTTTAAAACAGGGTATAAACATATTTTTTCCAAGTTCTTCAAATGTAGGTGTTAGGAAATGTATAAGTCTATTTAGAATATAGTTGACCAACATGCTTCTCAATGTATTTTTCCTAGTCAACTAAAAAACTGTGGTATGCTATTTGAAGATAATTCTTTCTTTACTCCAAATGTCAATGTCCCAGAATAACATATACAAATATCAAAAGGAAAAAAAAAAGACTAATAGCTTTTTTCTTATATATGTAAAGCCACTGAGTCAATGTAATGATTTCTGCACTTTGAACAAAAAGGGTGCTTTTTGACAAGAAAATGAGTGAAATTTATTAGTTTATTACCAATAGAACTACCTTACTCTTGTTTTATACAGTTAGACAGCATGTCCTCCTCTAAAGAGCAGCATGCCACTGCTGCCCCCTTCATCTCTCAATTTACTTCCCCCTGCATCCAGCCCTGGCAATGCTTGTCAATTGGAACAGACGTCGCCTGTGACACCCAAATACCCTATTTGGTTTGGAATAAATCACCACAGGATATCAGCATTTGGATTTATCAGAGGTCCTATAAAAAAGATGGAAAACAGCCAATGTAAATGCAAACAATAAAGGAGCACTGAAAAGTTGAGAGGCACATAAAAACAACCATAATTATGGGTAAACCTGCTACTTCCACCTAGTTAGTGGAGAAGAATGATGGAAACACTTGCTATTACAATCGTCTGAAATGATGGTACACTTTCTTTGCAATGCAATTGTGTTTTCTAACATTATATTTTCCTACTGTGCAGGATGAATGCTATCCATGATATTCCTGGTTACAACAATTCTGATCAATGTTATGTTATTGTGGCAGGCTGGCGAGTGGATAGAGGCCCAGAGACAGACTGCAGTTCAAAAAAATAACAATTTTATTATAAATAAACAAAAATAAAGTGCACAAGGGCAAAATAACAGATACTCAAACACAAATAAAGCAAAAACAAAACTCACAAAAATAAAGTTTCCAGGCTGGGCAATGCCTTCACTGGATTTAGAAAATTCAAAAACCACAAAACAAACACCAACCTGCTTCCTCAGCTCCCTTCTCCCCAAATGAGAAGCAGAGGCCTCCTTTTATATCAGGTGGCTGGGCGCTGATTGATCGTTAATCAACCTAATCAACTAATCAACCCCAGCCACCTGAACATAATAAACCCAGGCAGGCAGGGGAAGTTAACCCCATCCCTGCCAATTTAAAAGGGCAGAGCTTTGCTCTGCCACAGTTATATTTATCTTTCTGTGATCAAAAATGGAGAAATATACTGACAAATGATGCTCATATGTTTCATACAACATCCAAACACATAACAGTGCCCAATGAGAAGAATATGTGAAAAATGAAATAAGAAAGAACATTGTGTGTATCATGTCCATGTTTAAACATCTACACTAGAGTACAGAGATTCCAAAAAGCATTTAAGATGATTACTTTAGATAAAGGTAGATTAGTGCTAATCAGGGTCTAGGAAATCAGTTGTATGTATTTAAATACCTGTATCAGCTAACAAGATGCAGTTTATGCACGTTTCTTGTAGGTGATGGAAAACCTTTTCTTTCTGGGAATTCCAGGTGCTTCTTTATAAAATGTGCTGATGCATGAACCAAGTTTATTTGCAAATAACTGTTTTTGGAATTCTTAAGTTTCTTATTATTAACCGTAATGCCGAGAGAGGTTGTTTCTTCAAACCAACATCAGTTTATCTGTAGGTTGAATTGCAATTGAGGCCAAAAGATGAATCCTCTAATAATTAAATCACAAGATTGTTTTATTTATTCTTTTAGGGATTAGGAATTCACATGTTTGGAACCACTGCCTAATTGTTATTCCAGCTACTATATATACTATATACTTTGTAACTGCAGCTATAATACAACTAAACAGCAATGAATTACAATTCCGGTTGGTCCAATAGACTTCCAATTGACTTCATGTTACCTTCAGTTTAACTACAACCATATTGTTTCTAAAATATTTTAAGCTTTTATAATGAATGTTTTCAATGATTTTGTGGCAATTTTTTTCGCTGTAGTTCATTTTAGAATCTCAAACAAACTTTATTCGAAAAAAAATCTAAAGGAATTACAAAAGAGCTATGAAAATTAAACAAGAGGGACCCAGCAATTATTTTTATTACATTTTTCATATTAATAGTTTTATATACAATTACAAATTAGAAATTATATATATATATATATATATATTTATTATCCCTTATAAAATAAATTTATATAGGGATTTCGCACACAGTATTAAATGTTATTAATATTACTCAAATAAAAGGAAGCAGTTTTTTGTCGAACAAATCATGTCAAGTCAAGTTATATGTTGCACACTGAAATGCATTTTTAACATTGATGACGACCTATAAACACTCCATGCATATTTTATTGTATCATCATGGTCCATTTAGCAGTTTACTAGTGAATTCTCACATAACAATAGTTAAGCAACATACAGCCCAATGATGTAAAAGAAAGTAATTGACCTTCGCCTTATTAATGGAGAAATATTCTTTAAGTACAAGTCTTGTGATGATGCCATTTGTCTCTGAAATTAGACTGCTTTATGTAAGCCTTTTGTTAAGGACAATTAGGGGGTTGTGTATCCATTACAATTGTTACCTCATTACAGGGAACCAAATGAGCTGAGGCTCAAAACCATACAGTAATAATGGTGTAACATGTTGTTCTGTCTGCCTATTAAAATTACAATAAAGCTGTATATGTGATCAAAAACTACGAAAAATCATAAAGAGTTTCAACAATTTCTAGACAATTCAAATCAACAGTGAAACAGCTTCAGTGAAGAATTTTAATAATGTCTACTATCTTTTGTATATAACATAACTCATTTTTGTAGAAAATAGACTTTTTTTCTCCCCCTAATAAAATTCAGCTATCTTTCATGCTCTCAATATAATTTTGTTATAAATCATATTGTTGGAGATATTTCTGAATATCTGGCCTAAGGAGAAGTAATTTCAATAATCCCTCTTAGCAAGCTGATACCCGAATAAAAATTATGTTGAAGGCGATATTTCATCTGATGTGCTGTAGCAAAAAGATTGTCTTCCTGAAAAACAAGAGCCACACTTATTATTGAAATGATGATTATGAGCTTTTAGAATCCAGAAACTCATTAGCAAGGAGCAGTATAGGAGTACAAGGCATTCAGATACATTCCAGTTTAAAAGTTCAATCATATTCTAAACAAATTGTTACACACAACTGTTTTTCTTGTAAATGTATATAAATGATAATGATGAGTGATAACATTAGTACTGTACATATTTGGAAAATCAAATCCATAATGTTTGTTGGCTAAGTGAAAACAAACATACAAGAAACAGATGTTACAGGTGACACTTGAACCAAAGTCCTGCCTTATTTGCATTACTAAGCTGTATTGTGTGATCTTTTAAAGCATGTAATGATGGCCCCATTCACAAAACCTAAAGCATGTTGCAATTTAGTTTGTTTTAGAGAAGGGTTAGACATTTATTATCATTTGTCAAATAACTCTTTAACCTTAGAAAATGTTTGCACTCTTCTCAAAAAACATTTGTTGAAAACAGTAATGTTTTGAATAGAGTCCATTGTATTGGCATCTAATATGTGCAGTATTTGTGTAAAAAATGACAATCCAATGAAACTAGTAAAAAAAAAAAAAAAAAAAAAAAAAAGGAAAATGTGTTTATAACAGAAAATAAACTACAGGATTTGTTTTCATAAATTTACTGTATAACCCCCACCCCCCAAGGATTACATGATTTTTATTCTAGCAAATATATCTTTAACCATTCTTTTCGATAACGATCGTCTGCTGTTCATTAGCATGGTGATTCCCATTAACAGAGCTATAATGCAGCAGTCTGCTTGATGTAGTTTGAGTGGTAGTGCTCATCTGAAAGCAGCCATGGGACAAAATTAACAGCATAAATCTACTGCAGAGACTGGATGCCATCCAGTTTTTCAAGAGCTTGGCTGTCTGTTGGGCTGGTGTGATGACATTACTATTACAGCTTCACACTGATGGCTTAAGTTTCTACCCTTCTCGCATTGTATGTTACTGTACACTGTTTTACATACATTGCTAAGGGAATACAATTGTAACTGGTGTTTTAAACTTATTCTGTATATATTTATATGTTACCCTTTTTTTGGAATTCAGGGACCCTTAATTGCTGCCTATCGTTACCAATCTCCTATTTAAACCCTGATCGCACACACTTTCCCTGTCTAGTGTTCTTCGTTTTGTAGCAAACACTCAGACTCTATCATTCATGCTTTAGCTTAATGTCTTATGCACTGGCACCTGAAAGGTGTCTGTCTGCATTATTTTCCTGCCGTGGTAGAGCGAAAGGCAATTTGTCTAAGCCTGCTTAATTTTATGCATTTTATTTCTATTTTCAATTAATTTCCTTACGTTCTGGACAACTCTTTGTTTAAAAGGAAGTTGTTCTTATTGATTTTTTCAAATTAAGGATGAAGTTGTGATTTAAAAAAATCACAAAATGCATATTTCAGGGGTCTATCATTTGTCAAAAACTGTACATCTAATCATTTACATTTTTAGTATAACTAACTCTATTCCTAATTCTGTACAATAACTACTGATCTGCTAATTCCTGCTCATCATTGCTGTATCACAGCTAGCTGTTCGAAAATAACAAGTTTGTCACCAAGCGTGTATAATGTTAATGGCCTAATATCTCAAATATTGACCATGATTGGCTTTTGGTTTAAATTATGTTATATTAGACACCTTCAACAACCAATACTGTAAATCTTAGCTCGCGGCCCTGATTGGTTTAGGTTAGAAATCTTCAAGTAAAGGAAATAAAACGGAAAAAAAACACTCTTCTGTATGCTATACATTTAAGGGCCTCGTGGCAAAGTGCCTGCACCTGTGTATATTTTGTGTTGTGTTTTAATGTTGGTGCATAGTCATCGGTACATGGGATATAAATGGGCCGGTGTAACACAAGTGTTTAATGTATATTTGTATTTAGGCACGAGGATTGCACAGCACTTCACGTGCAATTAAAAAGTAATAATATGTGAGCACAGGGAATTGCACTTTATTAGTTCACATGCAGACTCCAATTGAATGATTGATTAGCAGTCGAGTCTCGGTACAGCTGCATAAATGCAGCATGCTTTCACATACTCGGGGTTGTGTGTTCGGTGAGTGGAGAACGGGATTGGAGACGGAGGTAATAATTGTGATAAGAATAATCGTGTATAAAATATCTGCTCACCGTGTTTTGTGTAATGTTAGTCCGTTTTGTTTATCTGTTTTGTTTTGGTGAATGTGCCATGTCCTGTGTTTTTGTATTTGTGTTTATTTTCTGTCTGTTCTGTTCACTCATTAAGTGCTGAGCGAAGCCATTTGCTCAGCTCCACCAAACTCCACCTAACTCCACCTCTCTTGTTGTTTATTTCCTGGCTCTGGTCAGGCGTCACCAACTCCGTCCGTCTTTGTAACACGTGGTGTCAGAACCGGGATTACCAGTGCCCTAGACACAGACCAGATCAGCTATCGCAATTTCTTGTTTTAAAAAAAACAAAAAAACAAAAACAAAAACAAAAACAACAAAAACAAAAAAAAATGTCAGAAGACGTTGTCAGGCTGAGGGACTGGATCTGGAACAATGCTGTGCTGGAGGCACAGTCCATGCCCATAGTCATTCGGGTCCTGTGGCTGATGGACAGAGAGCAATGGGAGGCGTACGAGAGGGAACACACCCCAAACTCCCTGGAGGAAGGTGTGGAGTTGGTCCTCTGCTACCTAGATGCAGGTATAAATAGAACAGCAGCCCAGGTAGCAGGGTCTCCAGCGCCCAGGCAGGGGGAGCATGAGAGTCCAGCGTCCAGACGGGGGGACCGCAGAGATCCAAAGCCCAAGAGGGAGCTGTTCCCCTCTCCACCAGCAGAGGGTGAGTGCCTGCTGGTATCACTTCCCCTACCGTCACCACCTGGAGGAGAGGAGCAGGTGTTTCCTCTACCTCCATCACCTTCCCCTGCAAGTGAGGGAGAGCCGCACCAGTCCCCTGTAATAAGGGTAGACTACATGCCACTCACACCTCCACCGCGAGGAGACTACACCCAGCTCCCACCTCTGCCTCTAGGAGAATACACGCCTCCGCCACCTCCATCGGCAGGAGCAGAGCAGCAAAAGCTGCCTCGGACTCTGCCACATTCACCGGCAGGAGACTACACACTTCCACCACCTCCACTGGCAGGAGCAGAGCAGCAAGATCTGCCTCTGCCTACGCCACCTCCACCAGCAGAGGGTGAATGCCTGCTGGGTCCCTGTCCACCAGCAGAGAGTGAATGCCTGCTGGGTCCCTGCCCACAGGCAGAGGGTGAATGCCTGCTGGGTCCCTGTCCACCAGCAGAGGGTGAATGCCTGCTGGGTCCCTTTCCACCAGCAGAGGATGAATGCCTGCTGGTATCACTTCCCCCACCAGCAGAGGATGAATGCCTGCTGGTATCACTTTCCCCACCATTACGAGGAGAGGAGCTGGAGCTGCCTCTGCCTCCATCACCATCAGGGGGAGAGAAGCAGGAGCTCACTCTCCCTTCACCAGAAGGACCAGGACTAGATGCTGGCGGTCCTCAGCAACCCTTGCATAGGCTGCTGAGGGAAGCATGGGGAAGAACCGCTCGGCCGCAGTGGCCGAGAAGAGGGCCAACACCCGAACACCAGCTTGTCCTGACTCCCTGCCTCGCTTCACCCCAGGATGCCTGCATCGCTTTGCCCAAGGATGCCTGCCACGCTTCGCCCAAGGATACCTGCCTGGCATCGCCTTGGGTTGCCTGTCGCTCCGCATCGCCTAGGGTTGCCTGTCGCTCCGCATCGCCTGAGGTTGCCTGCCGCTCCGCATCACCTGGGGTTGCCAGCAGCTCTGCATTGCATGGGGTCGCAGTTGGCTCTGCTTGGCCGCAGGGGTCAGTGTGGCCAGAGCCCCACCAGAGGGAGCTGCCGGCTATGAAAAAGGGGGAAAGGCCAGGAGACCACCTTTCCCTGCAGCAATTTCACTGCAGGAATTGTGGGGGCTGGAGTCCCCCCAGAGGAAGCTGCCGGCTATAAAGGGGGTAGAAATCAGGAGACCACATTCCGTCTGCTGACAGCATGGCCAGTAGCAGCCTGGCTACTGGCAACATTGCCACCCATCAACCCCTTAAAGTCCCTATTCTTGGACCAGGACTTTGAGCGAGACTTTTGGGATTTTAAGGGGGGAGGTGGCCATTGAGGCCATGTGTGCTTTACACAAGGGGGGTTATATGTGGCAAAGTGCCCACCCCTGTGTATATTTTGTGTTATGTTTTAATGTTGGTGTATAGTCATCGGCACATGGGATATAAACGGATCTGTGTAACACGAGTATCTAAAATGTATACTCGTATTTGTTTAAAATGTATATTTTGTTTAGGCAAAAGGATTGCACAACACTTCACGTGCAAGTAAAAAGTAATAATATGTGAGCATGGGGAATTGCACTTTATTAATTCATCGTTAACTCATCGTGTTTTGTGTAGTGTAAGTCCATTTTGTTTATCTCTTTTGTTTTGGCGAATGTGCCGAGTCCTGTGTTTTTGTGTTTGTTACAACTGTTTATTTTCCGTCTGTTCTGTTCACTCATTAAATGCTGAGCAAAGCCATTCAACACAATTTACCGTTCCATCAGAAGTCCTCCTTCAAGTATGTCCAACGTTTTAAAGACCTATCCAGCCCATTACAAACTATTTCAGCAAGCAGCGGCCCGTGATTGTGATGGGTCAAATAACATGCTCAAAATACTGCTATAGTAGGTGCATTAAGTAAGTGAGCGGCTCAGAGCGGCTCAGTAAAAGAATCAACTTAACGACTTGCTCAGTTCCACTCCTGCTGAGCCGTTGTTAATTGCTCCTCAGTACAGCAGATCTTGGCTCCCTCTTCAGATCGGCTCACTATTGCAGCATGCAAAAGTTGTTTTAGTTCAATGTTTAAATCTGCAACTGCCCTCCTCCAGTGCTTCCAATGCTCCAGCATTCCTCCGATACTCAGATTGTGGCAACCATCTCTGCAGGCATATGTCCGCTCATCCTTTCAAATGCTACAAACTTTAATACATGGTGAGATATATGGTACAAGACTGGAAATATGTCTGATTATGAGTTAAGGAGTTCCACTATTAGGAGAATGACTGGAGTTATGAAACCCAAATCTCTGAATGTGAGTTCACCTTTTCCATCCCAAGCAGACATGATGGTAGCAAACCTATGATCGATCTTGTATTAACTAACAGATAGGATGGTCAGCATCTCATCTCTCTGCTCTTGTTTCCAGAATCAGGCGTAAAGAACAGTCGATTTCATATATTCGTTCAGCTCCAGCTGCCACCTCAGCCCTCACCAAGCTCTGCAATACAGACAGCTACTGTTCAACTAAATACCACACTCTCCAACCTTCTACAATCTGCTCGTCACTTCAAGGCTACAGCCTTAGCCCCAGCGACCAAATCATCATGGAAATCATCATGATGGAAAACATTCACAATTTTCCGTATTCAAAACCAAATACATCCCATCCTGCTTCAATAAGCAATGGATTCTAGCCTCCATCACCCATGCAAGGGATTTTCTTCACTTAGCTCCCACTACTATTAAAGCCTACATCTTCGGAATTCAGTATTTCTATCGCAAACAACTCCGTCCCTTCCCCAACACTCCTATCCATCCCATCAGTCTGCTTGACACTCAGAGGGATCCTCAAGTGCCATCCCCCCTCTCCCTGCTGCTCCCTCCAGGATTCTTTACATCAATACATATCCTTCATTGTTTAAACTTTATCCACAGAAAAGGCTGCTCCTGTCCATTCAATGACCTGACCATGGAAGTACTATGTGTAACTGCTTTTTTGGATTCCTCAGCTTCCACCTTTCCAGCAGCAAGACAGGTCATCACATTCATCTACTCTCGTTTCCAGAGCAGGTCTTTCACCACGAGTTTATACCTCTCATTCGTTTAGGATGCAGCTGGTGCTAACATCAATCTCCACCTAATCAAGAGTATCTACTACTTAACAAGCAGTAGATACATAGTTTCGCCCATTTCCCACCGACATTGCCATAGCCCATTAGAAAATTATTAGCATGCCCGGAGTAGTGGCTACCTGACCACTTGGGCTACCAGGTAAACATATAAACCATTACACACTACCCTTCTAATGCCTCTATGTTTGTCTCGTATGTCATTTCATCTTTGAATTTTTTGTTGTCTGTCTCACGGTGTGGTTCTGCAGGGAGCCGGGGGTCCATTCTTTGGGGGTAAGTGAGCCTCACTTCCCTGACCTTAGGCAAGCTGAGCTTCTTCAACCTCATTTAAGGGAGGTTCTCACCACGTGAGTCAGAGGGGACCCCCGGCCACATTATCCTTTCGCAGGTCATGTGCTTATCTTACCTCATCGCAGTGAGGCTCTATCCTATATTTAACATTTCGGGATGTGGCCCGCTTTAATCTCCCAGTGCTCGAATCCCAACTAACCCATCTATTCTTGTTCTTTTCAGGTTCCCTGGGGGATGATCCTCTACTCCTGGCTTCACATCATTCGAGGGCAGCACCACATCAGTCAGGGAACCTTATACTATTACTTCCTTTCAGGTCTCAGTGAGACGGCTCTGCCCCATCATAGTCATGTTTTTCAGATCTCTGGGGCCACAGCCTTCAAGATCAAGCCCTCTCCTCTGCAGAGGACGGCTCTCTGGTGGGGGATCTCTTTTCTATCCAGACCGCAGTTTGTTCAGAAGTTCCGGCCACAGTCCACTTCTCTAAGTCGGGTCCCTTCGCCCGTTACTGTCGTATTAAAACCTCCTTTCTGCCTTCTTTGTACTACACTATAGTCCCGGCAGCCGCCTCATGAATTGTCAAACTTTTGTATTCCCAAAAAAAATTTATATTCTCAATTTTTTTTAAATACTGTATCTGCTGAAGTCTTGTAGAACTCTGGAGATGAAAGAGTAAAATCTAGATTCTCCACAGTAAAAATTGGAGCCCACCCTAATCTGAGATGAATTTACATTTTTGAGGTGATAGTTTAATTAGGACGTCAATGTTATTTAATTAAGACTCTCTTGTGAGACTAATAAGAATTCAAGACACACAGGATCCTACCTCATGTGTACAGCCCTGAGCTTTGAGGGCACTTTGGTCCGAGTTGTCTTTGGACCTGGTCCTCATAAGTGAAAGGTCAGCTCTTTAATCCTCTGCACCCCTCGGGCCTTACCAGGACTATGAATCTCTAACATCAGCTCATGACTTTCAGGTTTTTGCCCTAAGGTTTTCATGGATTCTCTTTATATCCCCAAGGATTTCTATGGTACATTGTCTGAGTTGGAGAGGAATGTTTAAACAACTATAGTTATTGCTGTCATACTAGCATTGCCAATATACTGTAATATATATATATATATATATATATATATATATATATATATATATATATATATATATATATATATATATATATATATACACTTCCACAATATCTTCCACACTTTTGAATTAATGTATTGCCACTCAAATGATTAATTTGTTAAATAATTATTTTCTGTATTATAAATAATAATAATAATAATAATAATAATAATAATAATAATAATAATAATAATAATAATAATAATAATAATTCCAATAATAAATACAGTTCCAGTCAGGATGTGGAAGACAGTAGATTTAGTTTAGTACAGCTGGTTCACAGATTAACTGTTGAATCTGTGCACATTAGAATCTGCCTTCAAATATGCCTTTGCACCAGGGTGCTTATCCCAGCAAACTGTTTGTTTGTTTTTTTGTTGTTGTTGTTTTTGTTTTTTTTTCAGCGGCAGTGTTATTATAAGTTGTCTATGTTTATATGTCCAACTCCTTGATTTTGGATACAAGACTAATCTAATTAAAGCAAGAATAGGAGTATACCATAGATTACAAACATACAACAGTATAGTTTAAATTCAAACCACTCTGTACAGACCAAAAAGGGTAGATGTTCTACATTGCAGTGTTTTCGTTAACATGAATGGAAAAAGATATGGAGTGTTTAAAACCATTCAGATTTCTTAGAAACACAAAACTTCTTATGTACAACACATGTTTTGTATTACACACTGATTAATAGTAAGGACTATATAAAGCTTGTTTGACTGCTATTTAAAGCTTGTTAGGAGATTGTTCACAACTTGTACATGCTGCACCATTAATGCTCCAATATAACAACACAATAATGACAAATGATCAACGCAGGCCTTAGATGTGACCTTGTACTGGGGCAGCAGCACTATAATGAAGACAAAAGCTAGGTGGGAACTGTTAATATGAGACAGCCTCTGAGCTGAATCCCGAGAGGGCCCATAAACCTGCATAATTCCATTTAAAATATTGTGCAATCCACTAAATTAGTCTCGGAACATCCTAACCATCCAATTACATGGGCCCCAACACAGGGGGATGTAATGAAATATTTCAAATTTCAGAAAACATCAATTCTTAACAAACTTATGACAAACACTGAAATTAGCTTTATTGTAGGCCCTGGCTGCCTGCTTCTGATGATTCCATTTGTAGTTGCTAGCAGTTAAGCAACTGTTAGGGGGATTAATCTTAAGATATATGTCGGTGAATTCTCTGTGCAGTTTACCTTTAGAAAATACAATCTTAATAAGCTGAATGTTTTCATTTGCAAGCTTCCACATTTAAAACAGTTGAGGACAGCATATCTTACACAGAAAGGGTACAGAAGACCTGGATGGTTTTATCTTCCAGGCATGGAAAAAAAGAGGATTTCAGAAGGAAAATTTGTCTTTGTTAAAGGGTTACAAGTGGCATTATTAAAGTCATTTGTCATGGTTTGAATATTTCTGCCTGAGACCTATTAAATTGGCCCCCTTTCGAATTACCTAACTTTATCATGAAATGCAGTCCACTTGACTTGATCCTTTTCACCAGCCAACTTTAATTCTACTATAATAGCATCATTTTCTGCCCTGGTGTTCAAATAAAACACAAAAATATGTTTTGCATTCACGTTTTTTTTTTTTTTTTTCCAAACACTTACGTCACATAGACAATAACTAGAAGCTCATGGTGGAGGCTTGTTTTAATACACAATATAATCATTTTTCCATTGCCAAATTCTTGAAAAAAATACATGTTTTTTTTTTTTTTTTACATATATTTAGTTTCAATATTCTATATATACTATATATATATATATATATATATATATATATATATATATATATAATATATATCTAATATATATAATATAGAATATATATATATAATCCTTTTCTGCAATATAAGTCTTTTATGAATTGATAAACTGATCTGTAAAATATCCCTGTAATATAACCTGTAGTTTTGGATGATAGAAAGCCACTATTAGTACTACAATGTTAGCATAGTTGATGAAATATGCCTCTGTTTTATACCAGCCTAATTGCAAAGACAGAAACTGCAAATTGAACACTGAGTTGATTTGATGGCTTTGTTACGGGACACTTAAAACCAGCCCATCTTTGCCGTTCTGTTGAAAGTGCAATATTTCTTTAATTATCTGCTGGTTATGAACACCTTATTACCAGTCATTCTTAATTTGTGTCCTCTGACGCTTGTATAAGCCTCATGGGGCAGCCACTACCAGCATGGTCACTCCTCCCTTGTGCTGAATCTTTTGTGAACCTTTCTAATTAGCCACTTAACAAGTTAAGTCAAATGGTGCATTTCCTGTAAAGCATTTACACAAGGCTGCAAGGGCCACATGGTTTACTTTATTTTGCAATTAGTTAGTTGAATAGGCAGTACTTGAAACGTCAGACCACCAGAAAGCCTGCAGGTGACAAAAATAAATAACTGTATAGAACATAAAAGCTCCACTAGTGTTGCACAACTGAAATCCTAGATTTAAGTTAAATATCGAAAGCACAGTACATATTCTCTAGAAAGAAAAAAAAAATGATCCAGCATTTCATTGTTTTCTCAGTGTTGTAATGTTGTCCTTACTCTAAAACACACTCTTTTACAGGAACACTTTCTTTTTTTTTTTTTTTTTTTAGTATAACTATATAGATTATTAACTGACCACCGTTGGTTAGTGTCCCTGCACAATTACTGAAATCTCATTTTGGACACAACAAATATATAATAAAAGTTTATTTGCATTTTGAAAACTGATGCAACAGAAAGTATGTCTTGTTTTAAATAAAGTTATATCCAAGTTTAGCTAACAGTAAAGTCTGCTACCCTAAATAATTCCCAGAAAACTGTGCCAAAAACGAATAGGGAAATTTACCATGTGTAGAAAGATTTTATGAAGAGTATTTTTCATAAATTTGTTAAATATAAGAACAAAACCATTATTTATTGACTAGAAAACATTACTGGACAATTTGAAGACTCAAAATCAAAGAAATTGATTGGCAATACTGGGAAAGTCAATTTACATTGTGTTTTGAATTAACTGTTCCATTATACATTTGTCAAAAACGGGGGGGGGGGGGGGGGGGGGGGGGGGGGGGGGGGGGGTTGTAATATGATATTTTTTCACACAGAATTTGTACTATTTAAGTGAAAAAACAGACCTTAGCTCTATGGAAAAAAAATAAGGCTAAATACAACAAGTAAGCTCTTTGGCATTGAACAACCTCAACCCTCTTACCACACCATCCAATTGTTCTATTCCTCATCTTGCATAACTAATAAGCACAGCACAGGAAAAGAGACCACTCAAATCTATTCACATTAACTCACTGTATAAGACTGGAGACAAAATTACATCCAAAAGAGTCAAAGGGCTTTTGCCCAACCATCACAACGTGGCCCATAGTTTCAAACTGCCTGACAGCTGCCCTAGAAGAAGGTGTTATTCTGAAAACAGTAAATATAGGGGTAGCTATAATTGAGAATAATATGCTGATCATTGCCATGGCATCATTTTAATAATTTAAATCGTATTTGTTCTATATTTAGATTTTAATCCTCTCCATAGTAATATATATTTCAAATAAGCATTTGTAAGATATAAAAATGTATTGTCATTATATTTTATAGTTTAGACAGATTTGTATAGTTTTAGCAAATTAAACTTCACCAATTCTAATTAAATTAAATATGTAAGTTGACTACAGCTTTACCACAGAAATGTTATCTTATGTATTTAATTATTAAAAATACCAACTACTGCAGGCATGGGTTTACAGTGTAACCGTAATCCACCCCAGATACGGTGCTATACATGTTCTCAAAGTACCGTAAAGCAATAAAGGTTGCGCTTTAGTTTTAAATTGGCCACAACTGTATGAAGTAATATAAGATTTATCAGTATTTGAGCTAATTCTATCACAACTATCAGCAGGTTGCCTGCAAGAGTAAATGTCTATATGGTAGTTCTCTGTAATGCATCCCCACTGAAAGACATTCAAATAGCCTTTCTCAGCTTCTTATATAACAAGCATAATAAATGAATATTTAAACTAGCTGCAAATATATTAGGTGGAAACAAATAGTTTTCATTTATAGCCTGTGACCACTGATTAATGAACAAGAGGGAACATTTGTGTTGAAACAAGGCTCCCTAATGCTACATATGCAGGTGCTGTTAAGGGCCAATTGAGCTCCACTGGATAATTATCAAACACCTTTGCGCTCTTCAGTTTGTTAACAAAGGGCTCCCTGCAATTCGCCTAAACCTATAAACCATCACCAGAGATTTGCAGAGGCAATTAAATGGCAGACATACCCTCAGCTGAGAGTTGGTAAAACGGTGCAAGAGGCAAAATAATATTTAAGGAGCCAGACGCATCCCCTGAATGCCATTGGTGACAGCTGCAGTCTCACTAAACAAGACATAAAGCAATGTACCTATAAACATGACATAATATATATATATATATATATATATATATATATATATATATATATATATATATATATATATATATATATATATTATATATATATATATTATCTATATATGTCAAGACTAGTCAGTCTCTGACTTCAGTTACTGGAACTGAAGTAATGCTAATACTGCTGCTAGACAAATAATTTTTACACATAAAATAATTATTTATAATAGTCCATCTGGATAGATTTATACACAGCCCTTTATCATAGATTTAAATGCTATTCCATCTTTTAAGGAAACAAATAAGCCTGTCTGTCCACAAAGATAAATCCAGAAAAAAGGCAATTAATCAATTGTTTGATTTTGGTGGCACAGGACCTCAACTCTGTACAGCAATTGAAAGTCTTTCTCAAGAAGATTTTTTTAATCTGAATTATAGTGTCTTTGTCCTGCAAGTTTTGTCACCACCTTTTCCATCCTGAAAAGTTCTGGTCCTTTTAAAAGCCTGTATTTAATGCTGTCTGTACATATTTAAATTTAAATTGAAAATGTAATTCTGTTGGGAAATAATGTATGGACTTAATAAAATTGTTCAGAATATATTATGTTTTTACAGTAAGGTTTATGAAAATCACATACATTTGAAAAATGTATGTATAATTATACCAAACAGTATAAAACACTTATCCATTTGCCATTTAACACACTGTCTAGAAGGGTACTCTTGAGTACATCTACAGTACATGCCACATACCATGTAACATTGTTTGTTAGACTATTAATGTGATAGCTGTGCTTTCTCTACTCCTTTTCTTAAACCCATGTTATCCTAAATTTGGACAGAAGGTGGCAGGACTTCTACATTAATTGAGATCCGTGAGGCATCAATACCAGATATAATAATATTCTTTAAACTGCGTTGTTACCACTTCCCAATTTTTGTTTCCTGACACTAAAATCTGTAATGATGAACAAAATAAGTGTTTAATAAGATTATATTTTGAATTTATTGGATTTAAACTTTATTTCTAAAGTAATTTAAAAGACTGTAGGATTATATAATTTTGATACATACTGACCAAATAAAAATGCCATTTAGTCAAGATTACTTTCATTTTCATATAGAATTCAAAAGTACATGCCTAAGAGATTATTTTGACAGTCAAAATGAATGCTGGGGAAGCAGTACATCAACACTAGTTTAAATGAATGCTAAATAACTACATTTACAGTACTAAGGAATTCATCAACTTAAAAAAGATTAAAACAATACAAAAATAATACACTTGAATGCTCCTGTTTTTAATCTAAAATGAATTTGGATGTGACATGAAATTCACAAACCTCAAACACATTATGATAGCCCAAAGAAGATTCATATTTAGTATGAAGGTAATTGAAGGCTTTCTGAAAGCTACTGGCAAACACATATACAAATGTTCCACATATATGTGATTAGCAGATGACATGTCTCTCTGGACTGTTACTGGTATGTGTAGAGTGAGCTCATACTGTATGTGATGCTTTTTACAGATGGATGATTAAAGAATTTACCGCCTTACTGGATGTTAATAAAACTTGTTACATTTCATAGTAACACAATTTATTTGTAAGGCATTTTTGGTCAGACACTTCATCAAGTTTTATCATCAAGTGGTGTAATTTTCTGTAATTTAAATGATTGCTAAATCAGACTCAACTGGACAAAGTGTTAGTAAAGACGCTCAGGGGAAAGACCTACAGCAGTCAACCCTGACTAGAGCAGTCACCCTGACTACAGTAGTCACCCTGACTAGAGCAGTCACCCTAACTACAGTAGTCACCCTCACAAGAGCAGTCACCCTAACTACAGCAGTCAACCTCACTACAGTAGTGACCCACGCTAGAGCAGTCACCCACGCTACAGCAGTCACCCTCACCAGAGCAGTCACCCTCACTAGAGCAGTCACCCTCACTACAGCAGTCACCCACACTAGAGCAGTCACCCATAGCATAACGAGTTACTAGAGAGTGGCAAGGCCAGTATAAATAATATAGTAATTGAAGACCTGGTAATAAAGACCAATAACACAGTTTAATCACCTTGGTTAACTGTGGAGAATCTCTCATAAGTTGTTGATAGGTATCCCCTGTATTTACGAAGCCTTCATCTGGGAATCAGATCCCTGCAGTTGCTGTACATTTGTTTGAAGCAATGAACCAGCTGTACCTTACAGATTTACACCAACGCTTTGCACACAGTTGTCTCAATAATGCTGTGCACCATTTGCCTAACAATACCAGAATGAACCATAATTATGGAATAAACATACTTACTCACTAATTTAATAAACCTCACCCATCTGCATGTTAACACATCTGTGCAATGCATCCTAAAAGTGTAATATTATTTGATAGGAGGTTAGTAACCAAGTGGATAGGATTCATTAAATCATTAAATTTAGTTATTGAGCTGTACAATACAGCAAAGAGCAAATCATCTCTTTCGCAGAGAGCACAGCATCATCCAAGGGTTTTGATTAAAAGCCACTCAATTAAGCATACCAATTTAATAAACTCTCGAAGTAGCCTTAATTCTAGTAAGAGTGTTTTTAAATGTAGGTGTTTTATTAATTTTAATGGCAATGCACATGGCAGATATTATAGTTTCATGTACTAAAAAAATGTAATTAGTTAGATAAAGATGTAGACTCAAAGTATATATAGTATTCAGTGAGGTACTCTGAGGTACTATTTTTTATACATGGATGTAAGTATTTTTGAGATATTCAGTTATTATTCTGTATTTATTTAAATCATACTTCTGCATTTGAAATGGCAGAGGATATTCACCCAATGTATCATTGATTATGACCACAACCATGCACATGTTTGTTTTCTAGAGTTTCAATATATATATATGATAATATTATATATATATATATATATATATATATATATATATATATATATTATATATATATATATATATATATAATAATAATTAAAATAGCTCTCCCAGAGAAAAGGTCTCATGCAGCTCCTCATTATCATGTGTGTCCAAGGTGACAAAAACAATTAGGAACATACATAATTGCATAAAGGTTTATTTAGAGAAAAGTGCACTAAATAGACACTTGGGGCCCGATATTTGAAAGGTTTGCGCACCGTGCAGAGGGGTATGCGCGTTGCGCAATATGGGGGGAGTGGCCGACAATATGCTTGATCCTGCTATATTCGAAGGTATACGCCAAGCACAAAACAAGGTTTGTGATGTGCAGAATAAAGATTATAAAACGACTGTGTTAACTCTGAGCAGACTACCAATCCAGCACTGACTACAAACAGGCAACAATGGAAAACGAGGGTAGCATGCAGCATGTCCGTTGACATGTGGATGTGAATGATGCAAGGCACAGCCAGCAACAGTAACCCCGACATAGGCGAAGATATGCTGAAAGGGTGCACAGGCCTTGGCACACATATGAGGAGCTCAGCAATGAGCAAATCGTGTCCAGGTATCGTCTCGACTCATCTGTGCTGCATGATGACCTGGTCGGAAACAAACCTGCGCAGTCATGCCTTGTCTGAGCAATTGATAGTGTCTGTCTATATGTGTATCCTGGCTACTGGGACCTTCCAGAAGGTAGCAGGTGATATAGTTGGGATCAACCAGTCAGCCATGTCCCGCCATCTCGACCGGTTCATAACCACGTTGCTGTGACGTGCTGAGGAACATATTAAATTCCCCAGCACCAGAGTAAACAGTGAGGAGATAATGCAGGGTTTTTATGAGGTCGCACACCTGCCGCGCGTGGTAGGTGCAATTGACTTCACTTATATTGTTATCCGGGCACCTGTTCCAGTTGTCCTGTTCTATCAGGATTCCATTTGTATTTGGAATAGTGGGAAATTTGAATAGCTATTCCATGCCATGTAAACAGGGTATTCCGAAAGAAATGGACACCACGTGTCACAAAGACGGCTGTAGTGGGGACATCAGACCAGAAGAAACACACAGTACAGAGAGGAAATGATAAATGGATGCGCTGCTGCACGATTTATTATTACAAAATAAAACAGGACATGGCACTGGCAGCCAAAACAGAGAGACAAACAAAACAGACTAACACTAAACAAAACACAGTGAGCAGATATTTTATTTCTATTATTATGATCACAATTATTACCTCCGTCTCCTATCCCGTTCTCCACTCACCGAACACCCAACCCCGAGTGAGTGAAAACATGCAGCTTTTATGCAGCTGTACCGAGACTCGATTGCTAATCAATCATTCAATTGGAGACGAGGTACAACTGCACGTGAATTAATAAAGTTCAATTCCCCGTGCTCACATATTATTAGGTTTTACTTGCACGTGAAGTGCTGTGCAATCCTTGTGCCTAAATACAAATATACATTTTAAACACTCGTGTTACACAGACCCTTTTATATCCCATGTACCAATAACTATACACCAACATTTAACACACCACACGCAACATATAACAGAAAATACACACTGTGTCGGCAGGAAATGGCATTGCGGTGACGTCAGACCAGAAGGAGGAACAACAGACAGGTACGGTGCAATGACGCTTGCGCCGTTTTATTTTTAAATTCAAAAATAAATAAAAAGCTTAAACAAAAATAAACACTGCTCACAGAGCATAAAAATAAATAATCAAACAAAAATAATCACGAACTCTAGTCAGGCTGAGCAATCGCCTTCACTGATCCTTAGTTCTTTTTAGTTCCCTCCGCCCTCATTCCGCCTCTCGAACACCCCACCGGGAGTGCAGAGAGCTGCAGGTATTTATGCAGATGGCCACCTTCTGCACAAGTTTTATAATGTGGATGGGGCTTCCCATCCACGCTGCAAAACAATAACAAAACTAAACAGCTACGCCATCATACAATAAATAATAAATAAACAAAACAAACGGCGGTTCACTGTCATCCTTATATAAACAAATATAATACACAATACAAAAAACAAATAAACAAATATAAAATAACACAGGGACGGAGGGGGAGACCCCATTCTAAAAATAAATACTGTACAGTGCTGCTCGCCCTATTACACATGTGCATATCCTAGTGACGTTTATAGCTTATTCACATGCCCAATAGACGAGTGTGGAAACACGCACTGACATCTGTCCAGCACACTGCCTTCCTTCTGTTCCTTTAATACGGTCCTATTAGCGTATGGTAATACATCGGTAAATAGAAACATGAGATGCAAATGTATTCTAGGTGGACATTCAGTTATGCACATATCAAATTTGAATTTGGTGAAAGCCCTATTTCGTCTGAATATACCAATATCTGCGTGATAATTGCGATGTGCTAGTACCAATAATTGTGCACCGCTAGTTTCAATAACTGCGCACCACTAGCTCAAATAGTGTCAGAGTAACAGTCCACTCTGGAGTTGGGTAGAATAGTACAAACGTACAATAGTACAGAACCCCAACCACCCCCCCATCCGCACACACCGGATGGGCGGATCAGTTATGTGTTTTATCACTGTATTGATATGATGGACAGCAGTAGTGTGTTTACATATACAGTTATATGTGTTCTTCACTGCTTCACAGGCATATCGACATCCAACATGTACCATCAAAGTATAGAAATTAAGATTGAGAGAAGGATGAAGAGGGGAGGGGGGTCCTGCCTGTTGTCTTTGCTGTGTGTTGCCACACATCTGTAAATTAATTGTATAAATACATCATACACCCATCTTGTGGCCCATTGTTTTATTTGGCTATTCCATAGGTTGCTGTGCGTTACAGGTGAGGGGTGGGCAGCTGCAGTTTATGTTTTCCCAAAATCAGACCGGTGATACGATCAACCAATCAAAGACCTGTATTTTCTCTGCAGCAGTCTAATCATAAGTTAGCTGAGGCGGGTCAAACAGTTCTGTTAACTGTAATTTCTGGCCGTTTTTATGCAGCTGTCTGCTGAATGTCGGTGTTGATAATTGTACAGAGACTGTTCATTTATTGAGAAATCATAGTAGGCTAAATTAACATTTTAGGAGCGTATTTAGAATTTGATTCTTACAAAAAAATGGCATAATGAAAAAAATCCATTCCGGTGACACTCAAAACCTTACAAACTGGGCTTAATCATGATGTTCAAATGGATGAGTAGAATGAATAACACAACACATTTCTGTGTATTGTGTATATAAAAATGCTTGATTGATGTTTACTTTGCAGGTGAATGACCTCATTACATTTACAAATCAGAGAGTGTGCTACCACAGTTAGACTTTGTCACGGCACGACTTATACTTATGTTTAGATAAAATTAATTGACCACATTCAAAGTTTACTTACAAAGTTAGAAGCAAAGACAATAAATGGTAACACTTTGGTTTAAGGATTATTATCAGTCAAAGGTGCATCGATACATGCGTTATAAAGGAAGTTCTAAGCAATATAAGAAGAATAATTTCAATTGCCTGAAGTTTAAGTCAAGACACATGCCATTATTCTTTCAAGATTGAAAAGCTTTTATTTCTCTTTATTAAACATGTGTTACTATGACACACACAGCTTTAGTGTACTCTTGGGAAACATAATATGCATTATTGAAGTAGTAGGATGACACTCCCAGAAATAGATCAACTTCAAATATATGTATTTTTAAATGCTTGAAAATGTGTACTGCCCTTTCATTTTTTAAATAGTTGCTCCTCTTCTGAATTACAACAAATACACATGCTATGCACACAACAGTCTTCAAATGTCTTAAATAATTTATCACTGAAATACTGTAGGTTAACAGTGGCACCAAAGCATTTTTTCCATCATCACTATAGCGCATTTTACAGTTGTGCAAAAACAGACCCTAATTTGTTTCCTAAAAAAAATGTCAATGAATCATATTTTTTAATCTAGTTCTATAGATAGAATACCACTCATAACTATTCACGTACCTGCATTTAAAAATAAAGATACAATAATGGCTTGATTTAGATGATAGAAACCCTTTTTGTACAGTATTGCAGGATAGGTATTTGGTGTTATATAAATTGTTGCTTGATGCATTGATGTTTTGCAATGAGATATTTTTTGTACTGTACGGTATATACTTTCTCTCTAAAGGAAACTACTATCCACTGTATCAGGTTTTTTGGGTGTGCAAAAGTATTCAGACCCCTGACCAATTCTCTCATATTACTGAATTACAAATGGTTATTTCTGTTTGATATTTTATTTTTAAACACTGAAACTCAGAATCAATTATTGTAAGGTGACATTGGTTTTATGTTGGGAAATATTTTTAAGAGAAATAAAAAAACTGAAATATCTTGCTTGCATAAGTATTCAACCCCTGTGCTGTGGAAGCTCCCAGTTTGCACTGATGAAAGAAATTGCCCTAACAAGGACACAATTACCTTACCATTGGCCTCATTAAAGTTGCTGTCACATTTTCTGGATAAAAACCCCACTGTTGAAGGATCATTGGTAAGGCTGTGAATCTGAAGGAAAATGAAGACCAAAGAGCATTCTACAGAACTTAGAGATAAAGTAATACAAATGTATAGATTAGGGAAAGGGTACAAAATAATATCCAAGTGTTTGGATATCCCTGTGAGCACAGTTGGATCAATAATCAGGAAGTGGAAGCTGCATCAAACCACCCAGGCACTGCCAAGAAAAGGCTGTCCCTCAAAACTCAGCGCTCAAACAAGAAGGAGACTTGTGAGAGAAGCCACAGAGAGGCCAACAATTACTTTGAAGGAGCTACAGAGTTCAGTGGCTGGGAGTGGAGTAATGGTGCACCAGTCAACCATATCAAGAGCTCTGCATAACACTGGCCTGTATGGGAGGGTGGCAAGAAAGAAGCTGTTACTCAAAAAGTACCATCTGAAAGTGTGTCTGGAGTTTGCCAGAAAGCATGAGAGTGACCCAGCTGCGATGTGGGAAAAGGTTTTGTGGTCAGATGAGACCAAGATAGAGCTTTTTGGCTAAAACTCAAAGCGCTATGTGTGGCGCAAACCTACCACTGCCCATGCCTCAAGACACACCATCCCTACAGTGAAGTATGGTGGTTGCAGCATCATGCTATGGGGATGCTTCTCATCGGCAGGGACTGGGCATCTTGTTACAATTGAAGGAAGAATGGATGGAGCAAAATACGGGAAAATACTGCAGGAGAATCTGCTTCAGTCTGCTAAAAAACTGAAGCTTGGGAGGAAATTCACCTTTCAGCAGGACAATGATCCCAAGCACAAGGCCAAAGCAACATTGGAGTGGCTCAAGAACAAAAAGGTGAATGTCCTACAATGGCCCAGTCAAAGTCCTGATCTCAATCCCATTGAGAATCTGTGGCACTATTTGAAAATTGCAGTCCACAAGCATCGTCCAACCAACCTGAACAACCTGGAGCAAATCTGCCAAGAAGAATGGGCCAAAATCACTCCGACACTGTGTGCAAAGCTGGTACATACTTACCCCAAAAGACTTAAAGCTATTATTGCAGCGAAAGGTGGCTCCACCAAATATTAATGTGTGGGAGTTGAATACTTATGCAAGCAAGATATTTCAGTTTTTTATTTTTCTTAAAAAATATTTTCCAACATAAAACCAACGTCACCTTACAATAATTGATTTTGAGTGTTTTAAAATAAAATATCGAACAGAACGAAATTTCAATGTACCATTTGTAATTCAGTAATATGAGAGAATGGGTCAAGGGTCTGAATACTTTTGCACACCCAAAAAACCTGATACGGTGGATAGTAGTTTCCTTTAGAGAGAAAGTATATATCGTATAGTACAAAAAATATCTCATTGCAAAACATCAATGCATCAAGCAACAATTTATATAACGCCAAATACCTATCCTGCAATACTGTACAAAAAGGGTTTTTATCATCTAAATCAAGCCATTATTGTATATTTATTTTTAAATGCAGGTACGTGAATAGTTATGAGTGGTATTCTATCTATAGAACTAGATTAAAAAATATGATTCATTGACATTTTTTTTAGGAAATAAATTAGGGTCTGTTTTTGCACAACTGTAAAATGCGCTATAGTGATGATGGAAAAAATGCTTTGGTGCCACTGTTAACCTACAGTATTTCAGTGATAAATTATTTAAGACATTTGAAGACTGTTGTGTGCATAGCATGTGTATTTGTTGTAATTCAGAAGAGGAGCAACTATTTAAAAAATGAAAGGGCATTGCCCGTCATGGTGTGTCAAAATATATATATATATATATATAATATATATAGATATATTATATATATATATATATACGATGCCACTCTTAAAAATGAAAGTGAGATCTTTAGATACACTGTAGCACTTTTTTTTCCCCAAAAAATTTACAGAGCTGATTTTTACCGAGGAATGTGTGCTTCGCCACTGGTAAGTATATAATCCCCAATAAAATGTGAGTGCTAAGGAAGCGTCCTTGTGCCAATTAAAAAAATAAATAAATAAAGCCCTATGTAGGAGATATAAAGCCCTACCTAGGAGATATCTTTTTTTTTATTGGCACTAGGACACTTCCGTAGAGTGCATACTGCTAATTTGGTAGGTAGCCTAAAAAGAGCAAAGCTAGAAAAACATAATGAAAGAAAATTATTGTACTTAGCAGGTTAAGTTTATGCTGAAATTAGCTAACATGTATTTATTTATTAATGTTTTATCTTTGTGAAATGTTATAAGAATGATATAACACCAATGGACCCATTATGTATCCTTGAGACTGACTCAGTCAGAATCTGAAATCTATTACTTATTTCTTTCTGACTATGGTTCCATCAGTAAGCTGGCCCCAGTACCCTACCAACATATGCAGACCCGATGATCAGTACAAGACGAATATATTGTACCGGTGCTCGATCCCATTCTTCAGGTCGAAAGTATGAATTATAAATGGCCTTGGAGAGTTTCCAGTTTCCATTTCACAAACAAAAAATGACGGGAGTAAAAAAAGATCTGGAAACTGATCAGAAGTATACCTAGGCTGCATGACACAACAATTAACATTGCTTTGTGAAGAATACTCATGCAAACTGAAATGTTTTCGATTGAAAGCAAAAATAATCCATTATATTAGGAAACCTTTTGAGTACATACTGGTGTGTACTACACACTGTATACAAATAGTGTAGTATAGCTTTGGGAATAATTATTGCTGTTAATTGGATCAAATCTTTTATACACGTCTATAGTATGCATATTTAATGAGATACACTTGTATCATGGTTATTTAATGAGAGTCAAAATGTGTACTGCAAATATTTAATAAAGGAATGCCCACTTGCATCATTTAACAAATTCCTTTCCTGGTTGTGCCTAATCTAGGTGTAGCCTGTAAATACACACATCATTAATCAAGCTGTTCATATTTATTTTTCACAGACAGAAATCAGTGAAATCTTCCACAACTAACACACAAAATGAAAAGCAGCCTGCCACAAATGTGCATATAAAAGACAGAAATGCGTTTCAATGTTTTTGATTGTGGAAACATACTTTTTTGTTTGTTTTGTTTTTTTAGCCTGAAAATTAAAAAAATCTACAGTATATTAAATTAATAACCAAATAATGGAATGCATTTGTTATTGTTAACATGTTAGTAAGATAGTTATTTACAGTAAAAACTAAAGTAATATTACAATAAAGCATATCCTACCTGAGTTGTTTGTTACTAGTTTTGATACATTCATATTTATTTTTTTTCAGGGAAAAAGAAATCGGTTTTAAGACACTAATGGGTTAGTCGTACTGTGCATATTTTTTTGAATGCTAATTAAATGAAATTATATTTTCTACAAAAAAAAAAAAAATTCCTGAATGCTGCTTTATTAGATTAATCTTTTAAACTAAATAAACAACTAATAAAATGTGTACAAATGCAAAATAAAAAAGCAATGTTAGCATAAAATAGAAAAAAAAAATGTTTAACACACTGATCTGAACAAAATGATATACAGCACGCCAAAGTTTAACTTGAATTGTGTTTGTGGCATTTTAGAAATGCTGTCAATATGGATCTCAATTTCTCCCAGGTCACTGACAGTGAGATCATCAAACTACTGCTAGCTCTGTAAACCATATCACGCTATTATATGTTATTGACATGACAACAATACGCTTCTGAACATATAGAATTGTTTCCAAGTTGCCCTCAATCTAAAAACCTAACCTTAAAAAATACAGAAGTACATAACCTACAGGAGATGTCAGGTGAGAGGAAACAAAATTTGGTTCTGACAGAACCAAATCTTTCCCATTTTGCCTCAGCTTTGTAAACACTTCCGCTTGTTTTGAGGGTTTTAAAATGCACACCCATGGCAGGGTGGCCTACCCTGTGGTCTGCCCACTAGGTGAAGTGTTTCTATTGACTTACAAGCTAGAGGCATGTGTCCAAATGCAATCCGCTATTTTTGTAATAATAGCTAGCAGTCATTGCTTTAAATTATTTATGGGGACTATTCAATACAAACAGGTTAGTGCACACATTCTCTTTAACTTGACTGGCCTGGTTTTATAACACTCAGACATTCATCTCCTCGGAGAGCTGCTCTTATCACTGCAAACCCTAAAATAAGAGCGGCTCCCGAAAACCAAAAGAAGTGCTTGGGCCTGAAAGCAAAAGAACCATTTTCGAAACTCCATCTCAAGGTTAAGTGAATTAACCCCATTTCTGCCCACTCAAAACGTGATAACCCACACCTTGGCCATAGCGATGTAAGTTAATATCAGACATGAAGGCAGATCAATCTCCAGAGCTCTGGCCTTGTTGTCGTCCACTACTTTCAAAAACATAGAAAAAAGTACACAGAAAAAGCTATATCTGATCTTAACACAAGCTGACATTTCACTAATGTTGCTTTTTAAAGCTGGAGGAAAAATAAAATAAAAACCGATAGCTGGAGGAAAAACGGATTTCTTTTATCCACAATTTTCTTACTTCTACTTTTTAAAAGTAGATTGCAGCAACTTCCAAGACATACAGGCCGTCTCTATCTATACAGTACATTGCTGCATCTAGAGGCCTTGCATGGGATAGGACCCCTACATCTTAATATCTTAATATAAGGAATAAGGAACACATACAACATAGCGGTAGCTATAGATTACTTTCATTGCAGTACGATGGCCACTTGTATACAAAGATTATATACTGTATATCATTTAGCTATTACATTACTTGCTAAAAAAACACAGTACACCATTTGTTACATTTACTGAAAGGTAAAAACATTTACTAACAAAAAATGTGTTTACTAGCAAGAAGCATAAATCATGCCTTATGAAAGCCTGGGAGCATTGTCTAATTGAAAATAATATTTTAGAAATTGAGCATTGTATATAATGTACTACTGTATATAATGTAACAACAGTTCAGTGTAAAAGTAAAATAAATAAATAAATAAATAAATAAATAAAAAATAACAGCACAAATACAGTGGCTCTCAAAAGTATTTACCCCCCTTGGACTTTTTCACATTTTATTTTGTTACGACAAGGAATCAAAATGGATTTAATTAGGAGTTTTTGCCACTGATCAACACAAAAGAAGTCCATAATGTCAAAGTGAAAAATACATCAAATCTACAAATTGCTCTAAATTAATTACAAATACAAAACAGAAAATAATTGATTGCATAAGTATTCACCCCCTTGAGTCAATATTTGGTAGAGACATCTTTGGCAGCAATTACAGCCATGAGTCTATTTGGATAAGTCTCTGTCAGCTTTGCACATCTGGACACTGCAATTTTTGCCCAGTCTTCTTCGCAAAATTGCTCAAGCTCCGTCAAGTTGGATGGGGACCTTTGGTGAACAGCAATTTTCAACTCTTTCCACGTATTCTCAATTGGATTGAGGTCTGGGCTTTGACTGGGCCACTCCAGGACATTGACCTTTTTGTTTTTAAGCCACTCCTGTGTGTCTTTGGCTGTATGTTTGGGGTCATTGTCCTGCTGGAAGATGATTCTTCTCCCAAGTCCCAGGTCTCTTGCAGACTTCAGCAGGTTTTCCTCCAGGATTTCTCTGTACTTTGCTGAATCCATTTTACCCTCTGTCTTCACAAGCTATCCAGTCCCTGACGGAGAGAAGCATCCTGATAGTATGATACTGCCACCACCATGCTTCATGGTAGGGATGGTGTTCTCAGGATGATGTGCAGTGTTAGGCTTGCGCCAAATATAGCGCTTTGTGCACAAATTTGTTTACATCCCTGTTTGTGAGCATTTCTCCTTTGCCAAGATAATCCATTCACCTGACAGGTGTGGCATATCAAGAAGCTGATTAAACAGCACGATCATTACACAGGTGCATCTTGTGCTGGGGACAATAAAAGGTCACTCTAAAATGTGCAGTTTTGTCACACAACACAATGCTACAGATGTCTCAAGTTTTGAGGGAGCGTGCAATTGGCATGCTGACTGCAAGAATGTCCACCAGAGCTGTTGCCAGAGAATTGAATGTTCATTTCTCTACCATAAGCCGCCTCCATCGTCGTTTTAAAGAATTTGGCAGTACGTCCAACCGGCCTCACAACCGCAGACCACATGTAACCATGCCAGCCGAGGACCTCCACATCCGGCTTCTTCACCTGCGGGATCGTCTGAGACCAGCCACTCGGACAGCTCATGAAACGGTTTGCACAACCAAAGAATTTCTGCACAAACTGTCAGAAACTGTCTCAGGGAAGGTCATCTGCGTGCTCGGCGTCCTCACCAGGACCTGACTACAGTTCGATGTTGTAACCGACTTCAGTGGGCAAATGCTCACTTTTGATGGCAACTGGCACGCTTGAGAAGTGTGCTCTTCACGGATGAATCCCGGTTTCAACTGTACCGGACAGATGGCAGACAGCGTGTATGGCGTCGTGTGGGCGAGCGGTTTGCTGATGTCAAAGTTGTGAACAAAGTTCTCCATGGTGTCGGTGGGGTTATGGTATGGGCAGGCATAAGCTACGGACAATGAGCACAATTGCATTTTATCGATGGCAATTTGAATGCACAGAGATACCATGACGAAATCCTGAGGCCCATTGTCGTGCCATTCATCCGCCACCATCACCGCATGTTTCAGCATGATAATGCACGGCCCCATGTTGCAAGGATCTGTACACAATTCCTGGAAGCTGAAAATGTCCCAGTTCTTCCATGGTCTGCATACTCACTAGACATGTCACCCAATGAGCATGTTTGGAATGCTCTGGATCGATGTGTACGACAGCGTGTTCCAGTTCCCGCCAATATCCAGCAACTTCGCACAGCCATTGAAGAGGAGTGGGACAACATTCCACAGGCCACAATCAACAGCCTGATCCACTCTATGCAAAAGAGATGTGTTGCGTTGCATTGCGAGGCAAATGGTGGTCACACCACATACTGACTGGTTTTCTGATCCATGCCCCTACCTTTTTTTAAGGTGTCTGTGACCAACAGATGCATATCTGTATTCCCAGTCACGTGAAATCCATAGATTAGGGCCTCATGAATTTATCTCAATTGACTGATTTCCTTATACGAACTGTAACTCAGTAAAATCTTTAAAATTGTTAGATGTTGCGTTTATATTTTTGTTCAGTGTATATCCTACCCCTGATTGATGCTTTTGAAGAACCTTATTCCTGATTAGCTTTGAATATTCCTTCATCTTCATGATGTATGTGTTTTTGTTAGGAAATGTACTAAACAACTGTGGGACCTCCCAGACACAGGTATATTTAACCTGAAATAATGTGAAACACCTTAATTGCACACAGGTGGACTCCATTCAACTAATTATGTGACTTCTAAAGACAATTGGTTGCACCAGAGCTTATTTAGGTGTGTCATAGCATAGGGGGTGAATACTTATGAAATCAATTATTTTCTGTTTTATATTTGTAATTAATTTAGAACAATTTGTAGATTTTATTTTTCACTTTGACTATTATGGACTTTTTTTGTGTTGATCAGTGGCAAAAACTCCTAATTAAATCCATTTGATTCCATGTTGTAACACAGTAAAATCTGGAAAAGTCCAAGGGGGTGAATACTTTTGAGAGCCACTGTAAAAACACCAGATTTGAAACTGAGTCTCCATAGATGTAATTAAGGTTGAGGGAAGAGGTAAGGGAAGAAGTGTTTTTTATTCTTCAATTCTTTCCTAGTTCTGGTTTCCAGTTGCCTCTGTCATCTTCTATTCTTAGAACTAAACAGCAGAATCACCTGATGAAGGTAATCTGTTGCATGTACAGTGCCAAGCTTGGACTGGTACATCAGTGGTGGGACTAATATAATCTGCCAATGTTCAGAACATTGTTTTGAAACATGAAATTGGATTGGTTAGCCCCATAAACATTGTAAATTAATTAAGCGGATTACTAACCAACTCCTGCTTTTATGCTAATGTTTGCCTCTGTGCAGCACAATACATCAACATTGGTACATTGGCAACATATTGTTAACTTTCTGTATACTTAATTAATATCAAATATTTGCATGCAGCAGAGTGACTGTAAACTAAGGGCACATATATGCAGCATGCAAAACAGAGAATACATACATTGGATATTATTTTTATTATACAAATACTGGATATTGGTTTTCAGTGTTCAGAGATAACGAATACATGATAAACTTTAAGACAAACTAGGCTGCTGACATTGTAATACATTTACTTTTCAACATTTTTTGGCATAGCAGACAGCTGAATCTTCACTAATAACCTCTAGCACTGTTTGCTATAATGCCGTTTAAAACATGCAATAAATGCAACAACACCGGGATATGGGGAATCACATATAAATGATCAAACATATCTGTGAGCCGTGTATTTTTTTCCTTCAAATTAATCTAAATTGGCATGTACAATGGTCCAGATGCTACTGTTTTCTTTAATTGCTTTGCCGTTTTTAAATGTTTTGGAAAATCGCTGAATTTAAGTAGTGATTCATTGTTGTATACTCTGAATGCACTCTAATTATATGCTAACTGTATAGAAATACGGCAACACTGCAATAATACAAGACTGTTAAAAAAGGTTAAGGGCTTCAGCAGAGGCTATCATTTTATCAATAAAAAGGCTGCACACTGACCCGGCATCAGGTGAACTCAGCATAATCAATTAACTCCTTGAAGTAAATAGATCTGTCCCTTCAGCTGCTGGGTAATGTGAGAGGGCTTGCTATTCCTGTTGGCACAGTGCACAGAGAAATCAAATACCCTTGCATTATAGCAGGTCTGACTGAGGTAAAGTGCTAAATGAAGAGTACTTGCATCAAAATTTGCTGGAAATTCCAGAAATTGCTGCTGCTTTTGAAGACCGGCAATAGTATTGAGAATTGGAAAATGCAATCACTAGTTTGAGGCCGCTAACTTAGATGGTTAAAAAAATAAATAAAATACAGACATGTTTATGATACGTTTAAGCCTATGCCACTAGGACTGATCGCAAACCAGCAAAACTCATGTCTTGAATAAAAAACAAATACTACAGTAATATTTTGAATATTGCAACCTGTATGCAACATGCGGATATTCTCCTTAAATCTGTAAAAGTGTGCATGATATAGAGAAATATGGTATGTTTTGGTAAAATACAAATATATCACTTCAATCACATGTATTGTACTGTAAAAATATTTACTGATCAAAATATGCTATTGGGACCAACTTATTAAATGTCCAGTATGCACTTTTTTCTGAAATTACAAGTAAACCTGTAAAGAAAAGGTATTACAATAGTATTAACATTATTGAGTTCACAAACATATACTGAAATGTAAACACACTTCTAAATAGCCTATACATCCCATGTTTGTTTTCAAACACACATACTCCCTTGAGAAAGATACTTTAATTTTACAACAATGCCAGGAAGCTGCCTTGTTCTTCAGATCACTGGAATGAAACTGAGGAGATTACCTTCAGGACTCATGCCAATTGTGCCATTAAGTTAATGTGAAACGATATAGGCAACCAACAAGAAGCCTAATGAAAGTTAATGTGCTAAGTGCTGTCAACCTATGAAAAAGCATATTTATCAATGCAGTGCATCAATGGAAAATATATTCAGTAATAATGAATATTTAAGAAACTTCATTCAGTTTGAATCCTTATATTAATTAACTGCATTCATTTAAATTACTTTTCCCTTTTAGAAAAGGCACAAGTCTGCCCCCAAAATAAAATAACCAAGTATAACGAAAACAACAAAAATAGATTCCCTTTTTGCCTTTTTGTGTTTTTTTTGTTTTGCTTCCCAGCAATGCAGCATAGATTGCAGATGAAAACAATACCAAACTGCAAATGGTAGCGTGCAATTGCCTGTTTCATTCACAGAGGGACAGGAAGTATGATACTGCTTCAAGGAGGAAGAAAGCGTGTGTGCCTGCTGCTGAAACTGTCATGATGGAATGTAGAGAAACAGAGAGGGCTACAGGTATCTGACAGAGTAGAGTGCACAATGGAAGCATTATTATTATTATTATTATTACAAAAAATTATTTACATGTACAAAATGTGGTCCCTCATTTTTATAGAAGTGGGAACTACTAGCAACATGAATAAATAAAAAAAATAAAAAAGTGGGGGCCAAAATTGCCCAAATTGCTTCTTGCTTGACTTATCCACTTTTAAATCATTGCATCTTTACAGGGCTGACACTTTTAAATCTTTACATCTTTACAGGGCTGGTGCTTAAATCATTGCATCTTTACAGGGATGGTGCTTAAATCATTGAATCTTTACAGGGCTGGCACTTTTAAATCATTGCATCTTTACAGGGCTGACACTTTTAAATCTTTACATCTTTACAAGGCTGGTGCTTAAATCATTGCATCTTTACAGGGCTGACACTTTTAAATCTTTACATCTTTACAAGGCTGGTGCTTAAATCATTGCATCTTTATAGGGCTGGCACTTTTAAATCATTGCATCTTTACAGGGTTGATGTTTTTAAATCATTGCCTCTTTACAGGGCTGACGCTTTTAAATCATTGCATCTTTACAGGGCTGGTGCTTAAATCATTGCATCTTTACAGGGCTGGCACTTTTAAATCATTGCATCTTTACAGGGCTGATGCTTTTAAATCGTTGCATCTTTACAGGGCTGATGCTTTTATGTATATAACATGGCCCCCTTTGTAGATACTGCTTCTTGATATGGATCCTTTATGCTAATGTGGCTGTTTTTGTACATGTGAAATGTTTTTGGACACTTATTTTTTTCTTTTTCTTTTTAAACAATTATGTATATAATGAATTAAAAAGAGTAATAAATTAGAACACTAGGCTGTCTTCTTAGATTTCAGTTTTATTTTATATCTCCAAAACTGGCTTGAGTCACGAATTCTGGCACTCTGCACGTAGAAAGTAGGGCTGGGTAAGAAAGCCCCCTTTGGAAAATAAAGTTACTGCAAACTGATTAGCTAAAGTAAAAGAACAAGATAATAAAAAAGCTAATAAGTATTAACCGGACAACTGCAAATAAACTTTACATGTACAGTCCTGTGAAGGCAAATTATTTATTAAGATTACACTTAGTAAATCAAATATTTCAAATTAATTGGCATTAGGGGAATGGTTATTAAATTCAAAACTATTTTTAAGACAATGTGTGTTTCTATGCACCATTGTACTAAAAACAAGTTGTCTCCCAAATATATATATATATATATATATATATATATATATATATATATATATATATATATATATATATTTTTTTTTACTCTAAAGTATTAACTGGCTTAAAGGTAGATTATCTACAAATTATAGCCTATTTATTTTACAGAAATGCAAAAATCCCCCTTGTAAGGTATACCTCCTGTATCAAGTTGTGCTTAGACATACATTTTGTCCAATGTCTTCATTTCTGTATTCAGTCGCATCACTTGTACACACTGTATTTTCAGTTCTGTGTACTTGGCACCGACCTTAACCAGCTGAGCCAACATGCCACTTACATCACACTGAGATTATGATTTCAAATAATTAACATGCACCAGAAGGTACTATTCCATGTAAATTAAAACTATAACACAAAAAGGAAGCTACTTACTGAAAATCTATATATCCCCCAGCCCCAGGCTACTGCTCATTATATGAAGTAATCTGATTTCAAACAACAGAACTGATGGCCTTTCAAATCGGTTTTGTTTTCAAATTTGTCTGTTTAATTTCTAAGATTAAAGGTCTGAATTAAATCTGGGCATGAATATAAAATATGATCCAGTTATTGCTGAACATGATGGATGCCATGGCAGGTGGGAAACAAAGGCTATCTTTTATTCCTTCACAGGCAGGTGAAGTACAGGAGAAAGTAAAAGTCACAAACCACGGAGGTTAAAGGTTAAATCAATATGGGGTGAAAGGCTGGTTAGCTCCTGCTGTTGCTCTAAGAGGAGGTGTATACTAGGCCTGCATGGGATTTGAATAGATGTGAGAGACACGCAAACAGCTATTCTTTTTTGTGACAGAGGTGATAAAGCCAGAAATTAAAATAGTCTGCAGGGGTCGTTTATAGCTGGAGCGTGGAAATCTCAGGGGACCACAAACAATGGCAGTCCTTCACCTGATGAATTCACCTCTTGTATTGAAATACTGTTTTAAGTGTTTCTAACTATTATAATGCAGCGTTACATTGCTGCAAAATGACACACATTTTTGACTTGTATTAGCTGTCTAAACAAAACATATTGTATACTCATCCATCTTTATTTTTTTCAAGCTGATTTGGCCTGTTGAATACTGAAGCTGAGCTTAAAATCTGTTTAAAGATTAAATTGGCAACATCAGCCAACATAGGCAGTGTTTGGAAGTAGGCTTTCTCTTTTATCAGCATGTTAGGTTGGCAGCACAGCACTACATATAAATCAATCCCTTGTCAGGCTCATTTCAGTTACAAAGCAGCCGACAAGGGAGGGAAATGTGAGCTATGGGGAGGGGGCAATAAGAAGGTTTTACAATATAGAATACCATTTCAGAATGCGTAGTGTACAAAGCTAAATACATTTTTTGTTTTTTATCTTATAAAAAGGGTGCAGAATTTGTACTGGAGCATAGGCTATGTAAGTTGTTCCCTCAATTTATTTATATTATTCAACCTGTTTGATTTTTTTGAGGAAGCAACATCGACAAGAGACAATTGAAAGCATATGACATGGTTTATTTAGATTTCTAGAAAGCTTTTGACAAAGTTTTGGATAAAAGATTAATTTTCAAACTGAACGCAGTAGGGATTAGGGAGTGGTTAAAATGTAGAAAACAGAAAGTACTGATTAGAGGAGAAACCTCAAAATGGAGCGAGGTAACCAGTGAAGTATTAGGTCCTCAGCTATTCATAATCTACATCAAAGACTTAGATTCTGGTATAGTAAACAAAATTGTTAAATTTGCAGACGACACAAAAAGAGGAGAAGTGGCAAACACTGTTTCAGCAGCAAAGGTCATTCAAAATGATCTAGACAGCATTCAGAACTGGGAATAGAGAAAAGTGTAAGGTACTGCACGCAGGCAATAAAAATGTGCATTATAAATATCATATGGGAGATACTGAAGTTGATGAAGGAATCTAGGAAAAAGACCTAGGAGACCTAGGAGTTTATGTTGACTCAGAAATGTCTTCATCTAGACAATGTAGGGAAACTATAAAAAAGGCCAATACGATGCTCGGATATATAGTTAAAAGTACTGAAGTCAAGAGAAGTAATGTTAAACCTTTACAATGCATTTGTAAGACCTGAACAGTGTTGCTGCTCTAGAAATAGTACAAAGAAGAGCGACCAGCATCATATTAGGAGACTGTATGGTCCAGTGGTTAAAGAAACAGGCTTGTACCCAGGAGTTCCCCAGGTTCAAATCCCAGCTCAGCCACTAACTCACTGAACAAATCACCTAATCTGCTTGTGCTCTGCCTTTCGGGTGAGACGTTGTTTTAAGTGACTCTGCAACTGAAGCATAGTTCACACATCCTAGTCTCAAATGCTTTGTGATGGTTGTTGACTATGACCACCATTATTATTATTACAGGTTTAAAGGCACGGCATATGCAGACAGGCTCAAATAATTGAATCTATTCAGTCTCGAACAAAGATTCAAGCATTCAAAATTCTGAAAGGTATTGACAAAAGAAAAAAAAAAACAAGGATCAGGGTTCACAAATGGAGATTAGATAAAGGGGCATAAAGAACAGAAAATAGGAGGCTCTTTTTACACAGAAAATTGTGAGAGTCTAGAACTAACTCCCCAGTAATGTTGTTGAAGCTGACACCCTGGGATCCTTCAAGAAGCTGCTTGATGAGATTCTGGGATCAACAACCAAACTAGCAAGATGGGCCAAATGTCCTCCTCTCGCTTGTAAACTTTCTTATGTTCTTATGTAACTCAACAACAGTGTTCCGTCATTAGGTGGTTACTTCTGTCATTTGAGTACAGGGAACTGATATTAGCTTTACATTTAGGATTACATAACCAAGAAAACCCTAATAAAATACCTTGCTATGAAAGGGTGTCTATATCTCTCACAGTGATTTTTAGTTGGTGCTGTTGAGATTACCATAGTTCTTATATCTGGCCCTGACATATACTTGTGCATATTATAATCAGACATTGTCCACTCCAGAGTGGACTGTTAATCTGACACTATTTGAGCCAGTGATGCGCAGTTATTGTATGTTTTTGCCGCAAATTGACTATGGTGATGCAGTATATAGGTTTGCATCACCATCAACTTTAGGTAAACTGGACTCGCTATATCAGCATTGAGGTACATTACAAATACAAGATTTAATACTCATCATTGTATATTATACAATTTGGTAGGCTGGACTTCTTTTGCTTTATGCAGGTTGAAGCACTGGTATATTCTGGTATATAAGGCTATTCAATGTAAATTATATGAATATACTTATTTAAATGAATGCCTTATAGCTTCCAATAGTAGCCATAGCCTCAGATCTCAATCTTTTTTTGCATTTTAAAATCCCACATGTGCATACTGAGTCTGGTAAAGGATCCTTTGCTTATTATGCCCCATGGTCCTGGAATGAGTTCCAGTCCAAACTAAAGCTGCAGACCCAGATATCTTTATTGCAATTTAAGAGTAAACTGCATGATTTCATGACAGAGAGTTGTAATTGTTTTAAATAGTTGACTGCTTTTGTGTATTTTGATTATTGTTTTAAATGGGATTTGCCTGTGTATTATTCTTGTTGTCCGATTGACTTACTGCTACCTGCTTGGCTAGGTCTCACTCGTAAAAGAGGTTTTAATCTAAATGTGATTACAAGGATAATAAATAAATATTATTAAAAAAATAGGAAGGTATTGCATAGTCGGCAACCAGTCTGGGGCCATACAAGTACTAATATATTTGTGCACCATTTTTGCAAAGGCTTTGTTGGGCACACAAGCCATTGTTTTATATATTATAAATTATAAAACGATGACTCGTGTGTCTAGAAAAAAAACTGGTTTTCTGAATAAGGTGTCTAGAAGGGCTAGTATTCCAATAGTATCCTAATACTAAGTGGGTATTCGGTATCACGTTTTCGTAATACTGGTATCCAGAATACGGACGGATTAATTCGGAATACCCTGTTTACATGGCATGAAATAGCGATTCAATTTCCCACTACTCCAAATACAACTGGAATCCTGATAGAACAGGACAACTGGAACAGGTACCCCAATAGAAATATGGGTGCATTCAATTGCACCTACCACGCGCGGTAAGTGCGTGACCCCATAAAAACCCTGCATTATCTCCTCACTGTTTGCTCTGGTCCTGGGGAATTTAATATGTTCCTCAGCATGTCACAGCAACGCAGTTATGAACTGGTCGAGGTGGCGGACATGGTTGACTGGGTGATCCCCACTATATCACCTGCTGCCTTCTGGAAGGTCCCGGTAGCCAGGATACACATACAGACAGACACTACCAATTGCTCAAACAAGGCATGACTGCGCAGGTTTGTTCTAGCCAGGTCATCATGCAGCATGTGGCATAGATGAGTCGAGATGAGACCTGGACATGATTTGCTCATTACTGAGCTCCTCATATGTGTGCCGAGGCCAGTGCACCTTTTAGCATGTCTTTGCCTATGTCAGGGTTGCTGTTGCTGGGTGTGCCTTGCATCATTTACATCCACATGTCGACAGACACGCTGCATGCTACCTACGTTTTCCATTGTCTGTAGTCAGTGCTGGAATGGTAGTGTGTGCAGAGTAACGCAGCCCTTTACAATCCTTATTCTGCGCATCACAAACCTGGTTTTGTGCTTGCCGCATACCTTCGAATATACCAGGATCACACATATTGTCAGCCACTCCCCCGATATTTCGTGATGCATAAATTTTATTTCTGCACAGCACAGAATGGATTGTGACACGCAAAAGGACGTTTTGAATATGGCAACTTGGCACAATTTTGGTACAACTGCCATTTGTGATGCGTATACCCCAGTGCGCGGTGCGCAAACCTTTTGAATATCAGGCCCGGTGTTCCTAAACAAGACCCACGGCAGCATTTAGATTATTGTCAACATTTTACTAATATCATATACTACTGAGAAAGACTGGCCTTGCATCTTCCTTTTTTCTCAGACTGCATGGTCTTATCTTACAGTATTGCACATATCTACAATCCTTTTCATGCATATATTTTTCATACAATGGTAGCTGTTACTCATTCCAGGATAATAGCCAGACATGTATAATAACTAAAGTTTAGATCTACTTAGTTTGTTTAGTTCTATCTTGTGACAGAGAATGAATGATTCTTGGTGTTAGATCTCCCTCCAGACCTGCGAGGCAGCTGCATAAAGGGAACAGAATACCCCATAAAGGGGACATAGTGATGTGATCTTTTTCTTTGTGAATTGTTAAATTAAAACCAGAAGGAGAACCTGTGCTGTTAAACGTGCGTCTTTTGTTTGTTTTTGTTTGTCATTAATAATACTATTTGTAATTATTTGGAGGGATAACATGATCTGGAGCTGTCACCAAAGGTCAGCATTAAACTCAGATCAACAACAATGCACTTTTGTTGTCACTAAAGAACTGTATTCACCACTAGCACTACAGCACGCACTGTAGACTGATGTTTGTGTATGTGTTACGTGTGGGTGAACTGAAACAAGACTTTTATTATTTTGGGGCAAACCCACGGATTATAAATAAGCAATACAAACCTCTGTATTGCTTCATTAACATTGTTATTGTTTACTGCTGTTAGTCCTCAGGCATTGGATTATACAATTAAACCTTCATTGCACCTGGATTATCATTGTTTGTCTGATTAGCGATCACCCGCCACAGTTAACCACTTTGCCACACATGGTGTCAGAACATGGGATGAATCACACATCACCTGCAGCACTGCTGGAGGCACTGCACAGCAAACAGGAGGTTGCAGAGACATGGAGTGAGGAGCACTACACGGCACTGATCGAGAGGATCGGACAGGCGCTACCGTCCACGACACCAGCAGGACCTGTGATGATGGCCCCAAAGGCGAGGGTGTAAAAGATGATGGCAGATGATGACCCAGAGGCCTACCTGGTTGCTTTTGAGCGGTTGGCTACCACCGAGTTCTGGGCAAGCCAGCTGGGACCCTGCCTGATCAGGGAGGCTCAGGCAGCCTACCAGGTCATGACAGACAATGAAGCAATTCACTACAACCTGCTAAAGCAAGCCATTCTGCGCCGTTTGAACATCACGGGGAAAACACACTGTGTATGGTTCCGGGAGTACATGAGGTCCCTGCATACATGCCCCAGGGTTGTTTCACAAAAACTGGGTGATCACATGGTGCACTGGCTCAACCCCACCCATAAAAAATATCCTACATCTGGGAGAGGCTATTGTGGTTGTGCAGTTTTGCCATGTGGTCGGCGAAGATACACAAGCGTGGATGCAGCACAACAACCCAGGCACCCTGGAAAAGGCAGTGTAACTATCCGAGGACTTCAAAGACTCCCTGGTTTCTGGCCAGACTGGCCTACTCACAGCTCCAGCACAACGGAGCAGCAGAGTACCACCTCCTCTCTCTGCTCCACCATCACCGGGACCAGGTCCGAGACCTTCTAGACTGCCAACCTGAATGGGCAACCTTGCCACCCCTCCATGGAGACCAAGGTTGACCCCCAGCTGGGGAAGAGTTGCTGCCCCTGCCCTGTTTCCATAACAGCAATGGAACAGATATTCAACCTTTGCTCCCTCCTTCCCCCCAGCCTGTTTTAGATGCCAACAGCCAGGACACCAGGCTAAGTCATGCCTATCTGCGATGGAGTGTGACGTGGGGACATGCAATTTTGCATCAGAAGGGCCTTGTATTGTTAATGTGGCTTTGGCAAATGGAAAACCCATGCATTAGTGGACATAGGGTGTGAGTAGACCTTAATTCGGACATCTCTCTTTGGCAGTGTGTCATGGCAGCCACAAGGTCAGGTAGCTATTGCCTGTACCCATGGAGACATGGCGACATACCCCACAGTCAAAGCATACTTATCAGCAGGACTGATAAAATGTTACCTACTAGTTCTGGTGGCGGAAAGGTTACCACACCCAGCAATTTTTTAAAGAATTGGTGAAATTAATGGCTCGACCACACACATTAACATGGCAGAAAAGATAGGGAAATAATTGGTAATGTTTTTCCCTTTCAAAATGAAATCCCCCCCCCCCTTTTTGTCCAATAACAACAAATAAAGAGAGACGGATATGAAAATGGAAGGGAACATTAATGAGACAAGGCTGGGGTTTGGTGAGGGGCGAGGTTACTGGGCCATCCAGGGCAGATGCTACTCCGGTCCCTGTCGATATACCGAACATGTGGTACTCAAGCATGGACATAGTGTGGAGCCAACATAATGACTCATCAATAGTGCACACTTGGGGGCAGGTCCGGTCTATTGTAAACACGCCAGCAGAGTCAGCACAGATCTCTCCCTGTTACAGGGCCGTAGAATTTCTATAGGCACTGTATATTAGTGGTGGTAGATTATGCAACGCGATACCTGGAGGCAGTTCCATTGAGGTCCACTCATGCCACTGCGATTGCCAAATAATTATTGGAGATTATGGCTAGAGTAGGGATTCCCAAGGAAATTCTAAGTGATCATGGAACTAACTTTCTGTCTAACACATCACATCATGTGCTTCTACTGAGGAGCGCCTGGATTTGGTCGGTTGTTTGGACCAGGACAATCTTAAATCGGCTCAGCACTAGCAACAGCAGCATTACAACAAAAATGCACAAATTTGAACCTTTTGACAAGCAGACAAAGTAATGCAGCTACTTCCCTCCTCCCAATCGAAACTATGTGCTAAATGGCAGGGGCCATGTGAAGTGATTGAGGCTAAAGGAAAGGTGAATTATGAAATTAGACAGCCCGATCACTGTAATAAAAGAGAAATTTATATGTAATATTTATCATGCAAATTTGAAAGCCCTGGCAGACAAGGGGGGCCTTATTTATAGCCCCAGGTGAAGTAAAGGGTGATTTAGGGCCCGGTCTAGAGATCTCTAGCACAGAAGACATTTTGATGGGGGAACAGTTACTTCCTGATCAGCTATGCGAGCTGCGAGTGCAATGATGTTTTTTCTGACTTTGAATAAGCCATTATTTCTCCCCTAGGTGACACAATGTGAGAGAAACCTTACCAGATCCCACAAAGTCAACGAAGTGGTGTTAGCAAAGAGGTATGGGTGATGCTCGAACTTGGGGAGATTGAGCCTTCCAGGACTGAGTGGTGCAGTCCAATTGTGATAGTGGCCAAAAAGGACAGCACCAAATGCTACTGCGTTGACTTCCGTAAGGTAAAAGCTATTGCCAAGTTCATTGCGTATCCCATGCCTCACATCGATGGGAAACGGCGAGGTTCACCTTGTCTTTGGACCTGACAAAGGGATATTGGTAGCTCCCCTTAACCTGCAGTTCTAGAGAGAAAACCACATTTTCAACACCAGAGGGGCTGTTCCATTTCAAAACCATGCCGTTTGAGCTTCATGGTGCACCCGCTGTCTTTCAGAGACTGATGGACCGGGTTTTACATCCACATCATCAATATATGCTGACACATATTCCTTTACAGCTCCACCTGGCGAGAACATTTGGCTAGGATCATGGCCATCCTTCAGCCTCTAAGGGTAGCCTGGCTGACAGCAAACTTGAGAAAATGTGTGTTGCCAAAACAGAGACACAATATTTGGGATTTATAATGGGGAATGGAAGGGTGAAATTCATTGTCACCAAGGTCCAGGCTCCCCAAAACCAAGGCTCAAATGAGGTCTCCTGGGGTTAGCCGGTTATTACCGAAGATTCATCCGAGTGTGCCACAGTGTTCAATCCCTTAGTTGACCTGTGACAGATAGAGGAATAATTCTAATTGTAAATCTTCCTCATGACCAGAAAAGCCTCCATGTAAGTTTGGTGGTATGCTTCCTCCTAGATGGACTGCCTTGACGGTAGGTGGAAACCAGAAGGTGACCATATTAGGGGGAAGGCGTAGTTACGTGTACCTGGAAGGACTCCATTGCAATCAACTGCTGGGCAGCCCTCTTTTGGAGAAACTATGGTGACGGGTTGATTGCAGGGAGGAGTTTTTGGGTACAAAGGCAGCTACGTCAGTACAGGGCCTTACGCCGATGACAAAATCCAGTCACAGCCTGTGTTTTGATATTGTTTTGTGTTTGTGTTTTTGACAGAGTGAGAGTCGAGAGCTGCAGCCACTGAGCCAGCACTATACCCTGAGCATGGCTCTCACCACACAACACAGCATAGCATAGCACTCACCACGATCCTAGAGAAAAGGAGCACAATTTTTTGCACAGAGGATTGTGGTTTTAGGTGTGTGATTTCTGTTCAGGACTGTAAAACCTGCCATGTTCCCAACGATACCATTGTTGGTAGAGGGGTGGTTTACTATTATTATTGTGTTTTATAAAATAAAACACAGACTTTTTGGGAGATAATTGTCTGTCCCCACTGGTTTTAGTCAATCAGGATATTTGTATCTCTCTCAACAGAATTATGACTCCTTATCTTTTCAACTGAACACAAGACAATTATTATATGATATTATACTGTACTAAATAGTAGTCAAAGGTTAAACATATTCATTCCAGTGAAAGCGGTATCAATTTGAAAATGCTGATAATGTCAGAGATAGATTTTAATGTTTTCATTTTTACATCTGCATATTTTAAAAGCTATTTTGCTTCTGTACAAATAGTGTTTATAAAAGAATAGAAACCCTGTATATTTTCTGTCCTCGAAATGCACTAAATTTAGTAATCGACAATTTAGATTATTTTCTCCCAATTTGGCATGTCCAATAATTTTTAGGCTAAGCTCGCCACACACTCATTGTGCAGCCACCTCAGAGCACAGAGTTGGAGGACAATGCAGCTCTGGGCAGCTTACAGGCAAGCCCGCAGGTGCCCTGCAAGACTACAGGGGTCACTGGCGCGCGGTGAGGTGAGGACACCCTGGCCGACTTAAGCCAACAACAATAATGCTATGACATGAAACCGAGTATGAACTATACTGGCCACCATGTTCTTTAGATTGCGGAGTAGGGAGGAGGATTGTATCCCATGCTAAAAGTACCAGTGTGACTTGCATCATTATTTATTACTATGGTGGAAGTGTGCATTTCCTTCCATTATCTATACAGTCTGCACATGTGTAAGTTTCTATTAATCTTCTGCCCTGCTGGCTATCTTTGTTGTAAAGTGTCAGCATACTTTTGCACTTCACTTCACTAGGAAGGGCCGCCTATAAGTAATATCAGCATTTTAATTGCACATATAATTTAAGTCATACAGCTAATAGAGGAATTGAGACAACAGTTTATCTCTGTCTCTATAGGAACTCAGTTGTCTTCAGTGGCTCATTTAAGAATACAAGTTGCAGCAAAAAAAAAAGAACGTCTAACTGGTAGAGAAAAAATAAATGTTTCTTATTTCTCTAGCAGCAACATTATAATGACAAGATTTACTTAATGTAAGTTATTAAAAAGAAAGCAGTTTACTTAAGAGATACTTGTGACAGTATTGGCTGCAGTGGTGACGTCAGACCAGAAACTGATTCAAAACAGTGAATGGCAGGGCAAACTGAAACGCTACGGCGCTCACTGTTTTATTAAATAATAAACAAACAAAAGTTTTAAACAAAACACCACAAACAAAAAGGCGCGTTGGACAAACAAACAAATAACAAACAAGTATCGTGCTGGTGTATAAACCAGCACGCTTAGCAATTGTTATATTCTTTGGTTCCACAGACTTACGTCTCTCCTCTGACACTCTCCACCTGACACAGACAGCTGTAGGCTTTTATACAGGTGACCATCTCCTGACTAGCAACAATTAATCAATGAATTAACTCGGGAGATGACCACCTTCTGCACAAGGTTTTTATGAATGGGGATTTTAACCCCATTCATGTTGACTATATTATGAGACTGGCTTTTCACCGGTCTTACACAACAAATAATAATATCAGATGGCTTTAGACTGTCCGCACACAACACAATACATATTACTACGACTACTACCACTAATAATAATAATAATAACACAAATCAATTATAAAAATAGTGCACAATATACATAGGGGGTGGGCTCCGTGTTACATACTTCATTGCGAAATTAAATGCTGCGTTGGAATATTACCTGCATTTCCAATGCATTACAATACTTTGAGCCAAAGCTATTTACTCAGAATCTGCATTAGCGCATCTATTTTCATAAAGGAAAAAAAAACACCAATTACAAATACAAAAGGATTTGTCTTTCTGGAAAAAACTTAATTGCTGATGACATTTTAGAGTAAAGAACTTTTAGAATTCAGCTCTTTGTGTTCAGTTTAATTCAGAGAAAAGACTACATGTATCATTACTTTTATTGTTTGCCTAGAACTACTGTACAACCTTTTCTTGAAAAGCAGTTTAATGAATTTGTATTGTTAATGTATGCTATATGCAGGGGTGAACGAAAAAGTGCAGGTACTCATATGCATAGCTGGGTGTAAACATAAAAAAAATGGAACCAATTTGAATGCCCACGAATAAATATTTCTAAAGTGTATATATTACACTAAACAATAACTGCTGTAGAGAGGGAGTTCTTTTTCAAAATATCCTAAAAAAGATATTATACTATACAGAGAAAATTGTACATATGCATCTTGTTCAGACTGTGCTACACTTGCAAGCTCTTCCTTACAGGTATACATAAAACATTGTTTTCAGCCTTTGATCTTGTGATCTTGTGATCACATGGTGTTGTTTACATACAATTTAAAGAAATAAACCTGCTGTTATGCCAGCATTTGTCTTCCCCTGTGGCCTCACTGCGACTTGTCCTAATCCTATTGTGACTTGATTATTTTGTAGCAAAGTGTTCCACAGAGGGCTATAATTGGTATACTGGACCAAATTAGATTGCAGTGTGTTTAGGAAAGCAAGGGTCATTTCACATGAGCACCTCTCATTAAAAAGCAGACTACACAGACCTTTGTATGAGAAAATGTGCATTGTAATTCAGGACCTGTCACCATTATACAGCCCTGGAATATGATCATATTTGTAAAATATAGCAGTATTATATGTGTTACTCTTTGTTTTATATGCAGAATGTGTAACTGTGTTACAAAAGAACACAATGCCAAGTAATGCAATTGTGAAGCAAAGAATGTGGTATGCTTCTATTCCCATAGTCATTCATTTAGAATAAAAATGTACTGATATTTTAATGAAAATGCATTAACAGATGTAACTTTGACACGAATAAATAGGACAGACAAACAAACATACAAGGTCTGCATGTGAAAAACAAAACAATCAAAAGATCTTGCTGCAGTAAACAAACAGCAGGCAATAGCACTTCATTATTAGCACATACTAGTGCAATTCAGTGGCATTTGTGTCTAGAAAAGGGAAACAGAATTTTAGAGAATTCTACTATGTCCAATTACAGTTATTACTTCCAAAACACAGAAATATAATAACACAATTGTAATATCAAACATATATAGACGCAGTGGTGCAGTCAAGGGTAAGCGGCATTTACGCACTTTTAATCTGTGCAATATAGAATTTACCCACTTCTCATATGAGGGATACAGAGTTTACATGCTTCTACTATCTACTCTTCCCACCCTCTACTCTCCACAACTATTTGGGGGGGGGGGGGGGGGGGGGGGGGGGGGGGGGGGGGGGGGGGGGGGGGGGGGGGGGGCATTGGTTTATTTCTTTTTTGGGGGAGAGGGCTGCAACTATTTTTTTTTAAAACAAGTTTTTCCAAAGTGCTGCCATGTATAATGTGTACATTTTGTTTAGCCTGTGCTATTTACAAAACCAAAATCATTCTTAAAACTGTGTTGTCACTGTCCCTGTAGAACTGAGTGCCACAAATGCATTTAAAGGCTTTCATTTTTGTCCCTGATGTCCTCCACACAGTAAAAAAAATTAAATAAATAATAACGGTAATGCTGGTCAACCTAAGTTCCTACCCTGCCGCTGCCTGGCCTCGAGCACCAAACGGGAGTATACCCACTTTTTTTTATTTACCACTACACCACTGTATAGATGTTAACTCCTATTTACATATGAAAAGCAATAACTTACTTTAACGCAACTGTGCTTTGCTTCACAATAGCCATGAAGAAAAACAAGGTCTTGTTAGTTGTTTTACTATTCTCTCATCAGCCACCTCAAAACCAAAATACTTCATTGCGGAGACTTTACCAGCCAATCCGGTAGTAACTGAATCGCCAGCTGCTCTGCATGTACTTGCTGACACATGACACCTCTAAAAGTATTAAGTACGGTGTCATGCTGAATTTTGCATTATTTTTGAGATACGTTTTGATGTTTTATTGCTGCGTGAGGTCGGCCGTATACGTACATTACGACTAGTTCTGTGGAGATTTTCTAATTCCTGCCAACCAGTACAGACTTTTAATTAAAACGTAATAAATGCCTCACAATTAAAAATACAATAATAATACTGTAAGTAATGAATTGCTGAAGCATGCACATATCTCAAAATAATGCAAAATAGTACCTCTGAGATTATGCAGGGGAGTTATTACATTAAATCGATTTATTTATTGAAATTGTACCTATCTTGGTACTAAACATGTAATTACGGTGACCTGCAGACAGAAATGGACGTCTGAGTCTGTTGTTCCCTTCAGCCCGACACTTATTTTTTTCCTTTAAACTTTATCCAAGCATTTTTCAGCCACTTAATTTGATAAAAGGTATTATAAAATATAGGAGATGGCAATGAAACGTGATAAAGACATGAGTTCCTCACCATTAAAGAAAAAGTTAAAGGATATGAGTACCGACCTCCCCGAGTCACAGCTGCATGCTACCGTTGAGGATTTGCTGAAACAACAGCTTGGGGATTTGCAGCCCCTAATGAGACAAGTGATTCAGGAAGAACTTCGCGGTTTAACGGAGAGGCTCAGATCCTTGGAAAAGGATTTGATAACATTTACTTCTAAGTCTGACACTATGCAGGTAACTGTTCGGACGGTCAAACAGGGGTCAGCTGAAACCAGACTCAATGTTGATAGATTGCAGGAGAAACTGGTCCAGTACGAGGACAAACAGCGCCAAAATAATCTAAGGCTTCTTGGGTTAGACGAGAGCGAAGAGCAGGATGACCCTATCAATTTCCTCTAACGTAATCTTCCTAAATGGATTCTGACTTTGGAGGGCAGATCTATTGAGATCGAAGGAGCCCACCACATCTTCAGGGGAAAGGAAGGCCGTAGAAATAGGCCGCGCACCTTGATTTTCAAGCTGCTGCGTTACAACGACCGCCAGGCCATTTTCGCTGGAGGTCGGACCAGCTCCACCCTGCAGCACAGTGGCTGTTCACTTCGCTTTTTCCCGGTTTACAGCAATGTTACAGCTCAGAAGAGACGGGACATGTCACAAGCCAGGAAATGTCTGATTCAGAAGGGGATCAAGTCTTTCCTGATTTATCCAGCTCTGGTTAAGGTGTTTCATGGGGGGAAACACTGGCTATTTAAAACACCTATGGAAGTTGAAGATTAACCTGCTCTGGGTCTGAGATGGGCTGTGGATGCTCTGACTCTCCCTTTCCGGGCTGTGGTTGCACTGACTCCTCCCTCTTGGGCTGTGGACATTGAGCCTCCTTCCACGCAGACTGTGGAGGTGGAAACAGCAGTCCCTCATTCTTTGGAAACAGCAGGAATTCTTTCTGTGCTGGTGGAGGTGGAAACAGCAGTCCTTCAGGCTTTGGATTCCTGCAGTCCCCCCGTCTGGGCGCTGGACGCTCACGGTCCCCCCGTCTGGGTGCTGGACGCACTGGCTCCTCCCACTCAGGCATTACTTCTGCTTCAACATATTGCGTGTGGCAGATGGCCAAAGTGTGCCCATACTCCCCACAGTCGGGACACAACTCCTCCGCGAGGTTCTTTAAAAAATCCTCCCAACTGTCATTCCCGACCTCCTCCTGCTGTTGCTGTGGTTGCCGCTGCAGCTTTTTCCTGCCACTCCTCCTCACCTTCCTCTCCTGGGCCGGTTCCTCCTCCTCCTCCTCTTGGACAGGACAGACAGTCACCACGTGCCCGTACACCCCGCAGGCAAGGCAGCAGCCTTGGTCCTCCAGACCACTGAGGAGCTCCTCCAGCTCACTGCAGCCATCTCTCCAGCCTTCCATTTTATTTATTTATTTATTTATTCTAAAAAAAAAAAACACTGCAGTTCCCTCTCTGTTCTGCGTCTAGGATGCGCTGGTAATCCCATGATGACACCATGTGTCACAAAAACCAGAACCAGGAACCAACAAATAAACAACAGAGAGGTGGATTTTGGTGAAGTTGAGTGATTGTTTTTGCTCAGCATTTAGTAGTTAAACAAAGCATAAAATAAAAGGTTGTAAAGACAAACAAAACACAGGACACAGCACTTTCGCCAAAATAAAGAGACAAACAAAAATGGACTATCCAGACAAACATGGTGAGCTGAAATTTGAACTATTCTTATTATTGTTACCTCCGTTTTCAATTCCATTGTCCACTCACCGAACACATAACCCGAGTGAGTGAAAATATGCTGCTTTTATGCAGCTGTACCAGGACTCGATTGCTAATCAGTCATTCAATTGGAATCTCAGTACAACTGCATGTGCAATTCCCTGTGCTTGCATATTATTTCATTTTACCTGCACGTGAAGTGCTGTGCAATCCTTGTGCCTAAATACAAATATACATTTTAAACACTTGTGCACATAGCCCATATTACATACTGTGTACCAATGACTAGACACCAACATTAACACACAACACGTAACATATAACACTGAAATACACACAGGGGCAGAGCAACATTGCCACATTATGAGATTAACTTTCTTCCTGGTACAGCGAATGCTTGTCTAGATTTCTCCAAGCACCAGTTAATAATAGGAGGGGATTTCAATACAGTAAGTAATTCGGTTTTAGATCGCTCTAATCCCAATTCAGCTGATAATTGTTTGAATTCGTCAGTGGTTTTTAACAATTTTATTAGAGATACTAATTTGCGGGATTTTTGGCGTTTGAAGAATGATAATGCAAGGGACTACATCTTTTCTGCTCAAAACAAAACCTATTCTCAGATTGACTATATTCTTACCTCATCTACACTTATTGAATATGTGACAAAAATTGACATACTGCCAATATTAATTTCGGATCATTCCCCTGTACTGTGTAATATATTACCTACAATACACCCTCCACGTGCAAAGAGATGACGTTTTAGTACTTCTCTTTTACAAAGTTCAGAGTTTATTACACAACTTAATAATATTACTACAAGAATTTATTAAATTTATTCTCAGTTCTGCTAAGAATCCTCAGGTTCTTTGAGAAGTTACTAAGTGTTTTCTGACAGGTAAATGCACTGCATTTTCTTCCCATATACACACCTCTACAAACAAATTATTAACCTTGAAACCCAAATAAAAATTTTAGAGAAAGGACAGAAGCAGGGTTTTTCTGATGATGACGTTGTGACGTTGTCTTGAACAGAATTCCTCATTCATCACACCAAGCAAAATTATTATTACCACAGGGGAAATACCTAGTAGATTACTGGCTCTGAGACTAAAGCTTAATGAATGTTTGGCAGCAATTAGCACAATTACAGCTGTAAATAATGTATTGGTTACAAAACCTAAAGAAATTAATAAACCATTTCAAGAATACTATTCCAAATTATATACATCAGAGACCACTACAGATCACGCCTCTTGTAAAAAAATTTCTAAGCAAACTAAATGTACCTAAACTGGATCCTGATCAAAGTGAACTTCTTGATGAACCTATTACCTTAGAAGAATTAAAACAGGGAATTAAATCTATGCAAAAGCATAAGCCTTCAGGCTTAGATGCCCCGCTTAGATGTATTTCTATTGAATGATGACTCCTCCTTGGGCCTTTCTCTACACCAGAGCAGGATACTTCTGGCCGGGTTAACTGCAGCCAAGAAATCAATTTTACGGCTTTGGATAGACCCAACTCCTCCTATGATTGCTACCTGGCTCTCGGACTTTAGAAGCATTGTTTTTTTGGAATGCTCCACAGCCAGGATTAATAAGGCACGTCTGACAACTATACAGGCATGGAGTGCAACTGCTGCCGATTTGGCTACCCTGATGTTTAAATGGCTTCCTTTCCATTACCTTCATACTAGCTTCTATTTTTGGTATGTAATTTTATTTTTAGTTATTATTTTTTCTTAGTTATTTTCTTATTATTTTAATGTGCAAGCATCGGCAATGTTGTAAATAGTTTATTTTATTTATTTTTTGCTTTGTTTCTGTTATGAAAAAAACAAAAAACAATTGATCACAAAATTACTTACAGCATTGCTTTATTAAACGTTTCGTTTCAGTTAGCATATACTGTTCATGTGTCATTATAATTACATTAGCACATAGTCATTTAATAAAATTATTCTCTGTAATAAAAAAAAAAAAAGTGTGTTTTAGAAAGTTCTAGAAATGCATTCGAGTTCATCTTTGCCCTTGTCCTATAATAACCCCATATCTTATATAACTTGTTTTTTGTCACGTTTATATAACTTGTTTTGGTTAGAATGTTCTAGGGAAAGGAATAGTTTATTCAGAGGGCCGAGCCTCGAGGGAGTGATCTGGCCAATTACTCTCTCGCATGCAAAAGCCTAACTTGGTAAGTTATAAAGGACGGGGGTTCTCCTCTGCTCTGATGAGAGTCAGCCGTGAGGATTAGCGCGCAGTCCTGCTCGGTAATTTCTTGGAGACAGCTGCTTTCTCTTACCAGGGTCGAAGGGCTCTCCCGATCCGCTTGGAAGGGTAAGAATTAGTTCAGTTGCGTCTCATGGATTGTATTGATCTGTGATTAATATAATCTTTGTATGTAACCTTGTTGGGTTGTGTCCCGTTAGGGATATCGTTATTCGCAGTATAGCATCTGTGTATGTAACTGCGTGTGTGTGTGTGTGTGTGTGTGTGTGTGTGTGTGTGTGTGTGTGAAATAATAAAGGACCTTTTAAAATTACTCTGTGAAGTAATTGTCTTATTTACTTCCACATCAACTTCCTTTTAAATTTAAAGTAATTAAATTTCACACAACATTCTCCAAACTAAGGCAATAATTTTTTCTGCTACATATCTGTAGTGTCAAATCAAGGCAAGGTGACAGCAGAGTAAGGTGTAAAGTTCAAAGTTCCAGTTCCCTTTCAATTCGAAGACGACCACCAACGACATTATGCATGGGATATATCTGCCTATTGGGATATACCTGCCCATTGGGAAGGTATCGCTGAGCTGTCTGTACCAGAACTTCTGATAGGCCCCTTCCTGGGATGACGCACTCAGTCCCGCCCACGAGGGATTAAAACCGTTACCCTGAGGGAGCAATTTCTCTTTTTCCTTCTCAAGATGGTAAGGAAAGACCTATGTCCAGCTGAGCGTGTTGATAGAAAAGATCTTTGAGTTGTATTCCCCTTGTTGTATTCACTCTCTCTTTTGAGTCTCTTCTTTCTGTCTTTCAGCAGCTTCATCACTTGCGTTGTAGGCTGCTCTGCTTTTTACTGTCTGTCATGTGTGAGTGACTGCCTGTGCAGTCACCCCGTGATAGAGTGTCTATTTCTTTATAGGGAGAATACAGTTCCTCCACGGTGCTAGGCCTTGCTGCATCCCCACTGTCGAGTGATCTCCCAGCCGGCGTCTGATCAGGGCCGTGCTTTGCATAGCTGTAGAGTGGTTGTTACTCAGCCATCCAGCATTGTATTCCTCCACCAGGCTCTGTTCCTTCATCCCACTGTAGAGTAGACCTCGCTGGCTGTGTAGGCCGCCCACCTTGTGAGACGGGCCTTTGAAACAAAGAGCAGAGTGTTCTCCCCTTTATGTTCTACCATGTTTTTGCTGTCTGCCTTCAACTTGCCCTCCGTGGCTTCGGCCCTTGTGTCCCCCTGGTGCATGCTACGAGCTGACCAGGTGAGTGACCATGCGGATAGGGTAGGCACCGTTGCACAGCTGCCCTGCAGTGCTTCAGTACCTCAGTGCATGCATAGGCCTTGGTACTTCGGTATCTCAGTGTGCACGGTGCTCATTGCACCTGGCACATAGTGTCCAGCGCTACAGCCTTAGTGCACGGACACAGCGCCGCACAGTACACAGTAGACGTGGTGATTGGTGCCCACTGCTACTGAGCTCGTGCACGAACGCACGGTGCTGCACAGTACACGGTGCATGGAGAGTCTAGTGCGATTCCTCCACCAGGACCCAGCTCTGCTGCACCCCGCTGTTGAGTTGCATTCCCCGGCTTGATTCAGCCTGCCTACTTAAGAACATAAGAACATAAGAAAGTTTACAAACGGAGGCCATTCGGCCCATCTTGCTCGTTTGGTTGTTATTAGCTTATTGATCCCAGAGTCTCATCAAGCAGCTTCTTGAAGGATCCCAGGGTGTCAGCTTCAACAACATTACTGGGGAGGTGATTCCAGACTCTCACGATTCTCTGTGTAAAAAAGTGCCTCCTATTTTCTGTTCTGAATGCCCCTTTGTCTAATCTCCATTTGTGACCCCTGGTCCTTGTTTCTTTTTTCAGGTTGAAAAAGTCCCTTGGATTGACATTGTAAATACCTTTTAGAATTTTGAATGCTTGAATTAGGTCGCCGCGTAGTTTTCTTTGTTCAAAACTGAATAGATTCATTTCTTTTTCTTCAGCTACGATTTTGCCATTTGTATCTCTTAGACATTTATCCTCCTCTTTGAATGTTCTCTTGCTGTTGTAATATTGGAAAAACATTTTGGAATTGGTTTTAGCCCCCTTAGCAATGTTCATTTCTATTTCTCTCTTGGCCTTTCTAACTTCCTTTTTGACTTGCGTTTGCAGTTCCGTGTACTCTTTCTGTGTACATTGTTTCTGGTCCTTTAACGTTCTGTAAAGTGCCTTTTTTCACTGAATATTTTTTTAATTGATCTATTAAACCATTTTGGCAATTTAGTTTTACATTTAGATTTGTCTACTTTAGGGATGTAATTGTTTTGCACCTCTAGTACTACATTTTTGAAGAACAGCCATCCTTTTTCTGTGGGTGTTTTCTCTATTTTACTCCAGTCTACTTCTGTTAGTCTCTGTTTCATACCTTCATAGTTTGCTTTTCTAAAATTGTAAACCTTAGCTTTAGTCATTACTTTTGGGGTTTTAAAAAGCACTTCAAATAAGATCATGCTGTGGTCTGAGTTTGCTAATGGTTCTCTGACCTCTGTTTTAGTTATTCTGTCTTCGTTATTTGAAAAAGTCATGCCTCCCCTCTAGTTGGTGCCTTTATAAATTGTGTTAGGAAGCAGTCATTTGTCATTTCCACCATTTCATTTTCGTCCATCGTGCTACCCACTGGGTTTTCCCATTTTATATATGGGAAGTTGAAATCCTCCATTAGTATGGCTTCTCCTTTGCTACACACATCTAATGTCATTGTATAACAGATTATTTTGCTCCCCGTCTGAATCTGGCTGTCTATAGCATGCACCTATTATTATGCCCTTTGAATTTTTGTCCGTTATTCTGACCCATATTGATTCGGTTTTATTTTCTTTGTCCAGGTTTAACACCTGGGCTTCAAGACTGTTTCTTATGTTTAGCGCTACCCCTCCACCTCTTCTGTCCTGTGTGTCTTTCCTATACAGTGTATACCCACAGATATTATATTCGTAAGCATCACTCTCAGACAACCAAGTTTCTGTAACACCAATCACATCATAATTACTTGTTAGTGCAGTAGCTTCAAATTCTAAAATTTTGTTTCTGATACTTCTAGCATTAGAAAAATACAGATAAATACATTTAATGGTTGTCTTACCTGAGTTGTTGTTCTTGTTTTGATGATTCTTGTCCCTTCTGTTTTTTTGTTGATGGTATGGTAAAAACAAAACAAAATCAGTTACCTGCGTTAACGTGGTGACTTATTTTTTGCCCTCACAGCTTACTGTGGTGTGTTTATGTATTCGTTTCTCTACTACCTTATAAATAAATAAATAAATAATACAAGCGTGATTCTTCCGTCAGTACCTACCTCTGCTGCGCCCCGCTGATGAGTGGCATCGGTCGGCTTGTTTCTGCCCGCCTACTCTGTGCGCTGTTAAAAAAAAAAAAAAAAAAAAAAAAAAAAAAAAAAAAAGTTACACACGTTGCCGTAGTGACTGCTATTTTACCCTCACAACTTTGTTGTTGTGTGTGTATGTGTTTATTCTTTACTGCTGTTCAGTTTAAAAATAAAGAGTAGCAGTGTGTTATCCACCGGGACCCAGTTCTGCTGCGTTCCGCTGTTTCAGTCCGCCTACTCGGTGGGCTGGGAAAACAAAACAAAATCAGTTACCAGCTTTGCTGTGTTGACGGTTATTTTATACCCTCACAGTTTTTTGAACTGCAGTCTGTCTCTGGGCCTCTATCCACTTGCCAGCCTGTCACAGTATGTAATATGTCTATAACAAAAACAATGTTAAAAAAACAAGTTAGAATAACACAACAGCTGTTTAAAGTGGTGATATCAAACACAAAAGCCCAAGTTAGGAGAAGCAATTGGGGAAACCTTGTCAAGCATCAAGCAAATAGGCACAATTGGAAAGGTGCTGGGGCCCAACATTCACACAATTGTTGCTTCTAACTTTTTTTCATCGCTCCACTTTACAATGAAATGCTCTTTGGACAACTTCAAGAAGATTGTGACCATTCCCTTATCAGCTCAAAAGTCAAATCTGCGTTGTTTTCATTTACAGATGCAGCCACGTCGTGATTTACCTGCATTTTATTTCCGTTGTTTTGGAATAACGTGGACATTGTATTTATACAATTTTTTAATATATGCAGACGTTAGTTTGGAATTACGCGGTTTGTGCGCCACGCAGCCTGTACCCCAGTAACCCCCACCTCTCCAATACCACCATCAACATAAGTACGGAAGCAAAACTTTTCAATTAAAAATTATATTCTTTTTTAGATAAACTTTTTAATGTCTTTATTATTGTCAGTAACAAATAAGCACAGTTTAAAATAAAACAGGGTGAAGGAAATAGACATATAAATGTGTTTTGAGGCAGCGTTTACCCTAACCCATATAATTCCTTTATAGTTTATGGGGAAGTTAAGTTTGATTTAAGCGTTTTTGAATTACGTGCCCATTTTCAAGAACGCATCTACCACGTAAATCGAGAAATGGCTGTATTGTGTTTGTGGAGAGAAGTACTGCTAGATTACACCATGCCAGTTCATGGTCAGATGTCTTTTCTTATCTCAAATTTGCTTAATTAGGCCCCTCTTTTCTTCCTCTGTTTTTATATGTATGCATACATATAATATGATTATTATTATTATTTTGGAATTCTAGTTAGTTTTGTATTCCTGTCACTGTATTACTTTGTATGTTTTAGAGCTCCCCCTGTTTGTTTGTTCATGTTCAGAAGCATTTAAACTAGAAAGGAAGGGGGGAGAAATCAACAAAAAAACAGAAGGGAGACCACATCAAAACAAGAACAACAACTAAAGTAAGACAACCATTAAATGTATTTATCTAAATGCTAGAAGTATCAGAAACAAAATTTTAGAACTTGAAGCTACTGCACTAACAAGTAATTATGATGTGATTGGTGTTACAGAAACTTGGTTGTCTGAGAGTGATGCTTATGAATATAATATTTGTGGGTATACACTGTATAGGAAAGACAGGCAGGACAGAAGAGGAGGAGGGGTAGCGCTATACATAAGAAACAGTCTTGAAGCCCAGGTGTTAAACCTGGACAAAGAAAATAAAACCGAATATGGGTCAGAATAACGGACAAAAATTCAAAGGGCATAATAATAGGAGCATGCTATAGACCACCAGATTCAGACGGTGAGCAAAATAATCTGTTATACAATGACATTAGAAATGCGTGTAGCAAAGGAGAAGCCATACTAAATGGAGGATTTCAACTTCCCCCAAATAAAATGGGAAAACCCGATGGGTAGCGCGAAGGATGAAATTGAAATGGTGGAAATGACAAATGACTGCTTCCTAACACAATTTGTCAAGGCACCGACTAGAGGGGAGGCATGCCTTGATTTAGTCTTTTCAAATAACGAAGATAGAATAACTAAAATAGAGGTCAGACAACCACTGGCAAACTCAGACCACAACATGGTCTCATTTGAAGTGTTTTTTAAAACCCCAAAAGTAATGACTAAAGCTAAGGTTTACAATTTTAGAAAAGCAAACTATGAAGGTATGAAACAGAGACTAACAGAAGTAGACTGGAGTAAAATAGAGAAAACACCCACAGAAGAAGGATGGTTGTTCAAAAATGTAGTACTAGAGGCGCAAAACAATGAAAGTACACAGAAAGAGAACACGGAACTGCAAACGCAAGTCAAAAAGGAAGTTAGAAAGGCCAAGAGAGAAATAGAAATGAACATTGCTAAGGGAGCTAAAACCAATTCCAAAATGTTTTTCCAATATTACAACAGCAAGAGAACATTCAAAGAGGAGATTAAATGTTTAAGAGATACAAATGGCAAAATCGTAGATGAAGAAAAAAAAAATAGCAAATATATTAAATGATTACTTTTCACAAGTTTTTACAAAGGAAGATACTGACAACATGCCCCACATGTCATCCAGTTCCTATCCAGTTTTAAATAACTTTAGCATAACTGAGGCAGAAGTGTTAAAGGGACTAGGAGCTCTTAAAATAAACAAATCCCCTGGGCCGGATGAGATCCTCCCAGTAGTACTCAAAGAAATGAAAGAAGTAATTTACAAACCGCTAACCAAGATCATGCAACAGTCTCTTGACACAGGGGTTGTACCGACAGACTGGAAAATTGCAAACGTAATACCGATCCACAAAAAGGGAAACAAAACTGAACCAGGTAACTACAGACCAGTAAGCCTGACTTCTATTATATGCAAACTTATGGAAACTATAATAAGATCCAAAATGGAAAATTACCTATATGGTAACAGGGTCCTGGGAGACAGTCAACATGGTTTTAGGAAAGGGAGATCGTGTCTAACTAACTTGCTTGATTTTTTTGAGGATGCAACATCGATAATGAATAATTGCAAAGCATATGACATGGTTTATTTAGATTTCCAGAAAGCTTTTGACAAAGTCCCGCACAAAAGATTAATTCTCAAACTGAACACAGTAGGGATTCAAGGAAACACATGTACATGGATTAGGGAGTGGTTAACATGTAGAAAACAGAAAGTACTGATTAGAGGAAAAACCTCAGAATGGAGTGTGGTAACCAGTGGTGTACCACAGGGATCAGTATTAGGTCCTCTGCTATTCCTAATCTACATTAATGATTTAGATTCTGGTATAGTAAGCAAACTTGTTAAATTTGCAGATGACACAAAAGTAGGAGGAGTGGCAAACACTGTTGCAGCAGCAAAGGTCATTCAAAATGATCTAGACAAGATTCAGAACTGGGCAGACACATGGCAAATGACATTTGATAGAGAAAAGTGTAAGGTACTGCACGCAGGAAATAAAAATGTACATTATAAATATCATATGGGAGATACTGAAATTGGAGAAGGAATCTATGAAAAAGACCTAGAAGTTTTTGTTGACTCAGAAATGTCTTCATCTAGACAATGTGGGGAAGCTATTAAAAAGGCTAACAGGATGCTCGGATACATGTGATAAGTGTCGAATTTAAATCAAGGGAAGTAATGTTAAAACTGTACAATGCACTAGTAAGACCTCATCCTGAATATTGTATGCAGTTCTGGTCACCTCGCTATAAAAAAGATATTGCTGCTCTAGAAAGAGTGCAAAGAAGAGTGAACAGAATTATTCCGGGCTTAAAAGGCATGTCATATGCAGACAGGCTAAAATAATTGAATCTGTTCAGTCTTGAACAAAGACGACTACACGGCGACCTAATTCAAGCATTCAAAATTCTAAAAGGTATTGACAGTGTGGACGCAAGGGACTTTTTCAGCCTGAAAAAAGAAACAAGGACCAGTGGTCAAAATGGAGATTAGACAAAGGGGCATTCAGAACAGAAAATAGGAGGCACTTTTTTACACAGAGAATTGTGAGGGTCTGGAATCAACTCCCTAGTAATGTTGTTGAAGCTGACACCCTGGGATCCTTGAAGAAGCTGCTTGATGAGATTTTGGGATCAATAATCTACTAACAACCAAACGAACAAGATAGGCCGAATGGCCTCCTCTCGTTTGTAAACTTTCTTATGTTCATGTATTACTTTCTAGAAAACAAATAAAAAAAAAACATTTGTTCAAAGTCACATCTGCAACAAAAAATATTGACAATGCACAACCCAAAAAAAATGCTCCAACACCCCAGCCCTGGATCTGCAATGCCTGCCCCATCAACAGTCACTTCCCATACACTTACCTTGCATTCTCATTATTCCTTGCACTTGTTGCCATTATTGGTCTTGTTCATCAGCTTCATTCTCTTTTAAGTATTATTGTATGTATGGGCTAAATGTCTGTCCATCTGTGCCCTGATCTACCTGTGCCTTACCTGCATGTTGTCCATGTGTCTTCCCAAATCATACTTGTCTGCATTTGTGATGACGCCTCTCCCATTCCCTGTCTGTCTTTCTCTCTAGTAGTGCTTGTAAGGATATCCAAGAACACCTCAGTCTGTGTTGAGCACTTACATTGGCACATATGTCTCAGCATCTTTATTCTGGTTCCAGCTGATAAGGGAATGAGAATTTCAATGTAAAGTGATCTTGAAGCCAAGTTAGAACAACAATTGTGTGAATGTTGGGCCCCAGCACCTTTCCACTTGTGCCTATTTGCTTGATGCTTGACAAGGTTGCACCAACTTTAAACTTGCTGTGTTGTTTTTCTAACTTTTTTTTTTTTTTTTTTACATTGACAATGTTTCTTAGAGATGAACATGTGTTCATTTCTACATTTATTTATTTAAAATAGTTATTTCTAAATGTATTTATTCCTCTATGCATTTGTTAAGATCATTTCTTTCTTTCTAACAAATTAATTATTCCTTTATTTATTTTTAATTAAATGAGGAACTACATTTTATCAAACAGGAAACCAGATATTTTCAAACAGGAAATAGAGCATTTCTAGAATCGAGCTGGTCAGGCACAGATATAAGCTTAAAAAATTAACACATTTTAACAACAGCCCAGTGGCACAGCAGGCTAAGGCTGTGTGCTCTTCAAGGATGTCATGTTGGAAGTTCAACACTATTTACTAATTTTTTTTTTTTTTTTTTTGTGTGATATTTGCCGTTATAAAACATAAATACATTGTTTAATATAAATGGTGTGGATACTGTTTGCATTCCACGGTTTATTTTGACGTTGACCAACATGTGGAATCACATGATTGGTAGATATCCAGTTATTTAGCTTTTCTGTCATTACACACTTAAATGAAAAATAAGAAATGGAAAAGGAAGGAGAACAACAATTTTACCTTAGTTTGACGACATCTCATTGTGTATAAGATGTATTTATATTTTTTTTCACATTTGATGTAAGAAAGTTTCAGATATTTGGTACTGGTACAGATGGTAATTCTAAGTGATTTAGTTTTGCTGCTGCAACATGGTGAAAACAACAAAACTCTTGGAGCTTGTGACAGGCTGACAAGTGGATTGAGGCTCAGAGACAGATTAAAGGCAAAAAATAAAATTCTTTATTAAACAAAAAATAATCAAATAAATAGGCACAAGGATCAACAGAACAAGGTACAAACAGAAATAATCAAAAATGAACTTACAAGTAAACAGGCAGGTTCCAGGTCTTTAAAAGATACTCCTTTAATTCTAAACACAAAAAACAAACTCCCAAACAGAAAAACACACCACCCAGCCAGGGCCTCTACCCTGGCTTTTATCCCCTCTACCGTGGCTTTTAGCCCAATTAATCAATAATTATTCAATTAGAGCTCCAGCCACATTCTCACATGTTTTTCTGGCAGGGAGAAATTTAATCCCTGCCAGTTCAAAACATATTTATATAGATGGGGAGTTCCCCGTCACAGAGCTGTATAGAGATTCTCGGTAGTTTCAAACAAACTTTTCTAACTTGTATAAGGAACTATCTTTCCTCTCAATTTTTCTTTACTGCCTTGCAGTTTAAAAAAAAAAGAAAAGGCAGTTACCAGCTTTGCTATGGGGACTGCTATTTTACCCTTACAACTTTGTTGTTGTGTGTTTTTTTCTTTACTGTCTTGCAGTTTAAAAAGAAAAAGTAGTAGCAGCATGATTCCTTCACTGGGACCCAGCTCTGCTCCCCGCTCTTGAGTTGAATCAGCCAACTTGTTTCTGCACACCTACTCAGCACACTTGGTCATCCACCTTGCGTGGTGAATGTAGCTGAATTGCTGTGTGTGTAAGCCTCTATTTTTTCCTATTACTGCCTTTGCATTTTTCTTCCTGCCTAACGTGCCGCAGCTCCTGAGGCCTGTGCTCCACTCTGGCTCTGGCATACGCTACGTGCTGCCACGTTTTGTGACTGCACGCAGTCCAGACCAGGGTATCAGTGAGCTGCACCGTGATGCTGCACTGTGCACACCCCTATACTGCTCTCCTGATTGCCTATCACATGGTTAAAGTCCACACTTGCACGCCCTGCACAACATCATCTGCTAGTATAGCAAAGCACGGTTGAGCCATACGTGGCTTTGGGAGCCCCTGGCCAGAGAGCAGGCTCAGATCAGCTGATAAATCGGATGTCAGTATTGCTGAGGAGGAGGATCATGATGCGATTTCGATCGCAGTCTCATGGGAAATCAGCTCCTTCCTTCAGAAGCAGCCCCTACCTCCCCTGACCATTCCTTTGGACCAGCGGTTAAGGAATTGCTGAGTTAAGTACTTACCGAGAATACAAAGCATCTCAGCAGGTAGCCTCAATGCTCCCCTCTTGTACTTCGGTACGGGAGAGAACAAGAGGCTGGTGTCGCCATACTCACTAGGCCCTCTGGCTGGGCAAAGGAAGACAGACAGACCATTATAACCCTTAAAAGTGTAGGTTTTTCCTTTAGAGAAATTGCAAAGAAAGCCAAGGTGTCAGTGAGTACAGTTTCCTACACTATCAAAAGGCACTTGGAAACTGGAGGGAACTCTGACAGGAAGAGGTCTGGCAGACCCAAAGCCACAACAGAATCAGAAGACAAGTTTCTGAGAGTCAACAGCTTGTGTGATAGGCGGCTCACAGGACAACACCTTCAAGCACAGCTTAACACTGGTCGAAGTAAGCAAGTCTCAGTTTCAACTGTGAAGATAAGACTTCGAGCTGCAGGTTTGACAAGTCAAGTGGCAATAAGAAAGCCATTGCTAAGATGACAAAATAAGAAAAAGAGGCTTGCCTCAGCCATGAAGCACTGCCAGTGGACTACTGAAGACTGGAAGAAGGTGGTCTTATGGACCGATGAATCAAAATTTGAAATCTTCAAGGGTTTTTGTATGCGGTTGAGTAGGCGAAAGGATAGTTCCTTTGTGTCCTTGAAAATGATGTCTCCTTCTTGCTGCAGACAAGTCTACCACATCACCTTACCTTTTATATAGCCTACTGTCTGACTGCGACAGATTAATGCATGCTTTTCAGAGTTCTTAAAATAATCACATGAATATGAGTCCCACAATTACATGACACCTTTAATAAATTAGGAATATTTAATAGACCTCATTTGCAAAATCCCCTCCCAATTTTCTATGGCTCCGTTCAGAGACTCCCCAGAATTACATATGCATCAAGGGCTAAAGCACACAGAGACATTGCCCCTGCAAATCACATGTTAATTGCATTTGTATGCCATTGCATGTGTTTTATAAATCCCATCCAAGAATACAGAACCCTCAGCGGTCGTAAAACATGTGCAATCCTTTTATATATCCCGACCCCTGTGTCTAGAAGCATGTTTTTTTTACATATATATATATATACATATATATTTGTTTTAAACACCAACAGTATTATTCTAAAATCATAAACTACTGCCACAAAAACTTTTTTTGCAATCAGAGTCATATAAATATGACAATTGTTAAATACAGGATACTAACCTTAAAGTATAAAAATTTCGTGCACATGAACCTGTTTATAAACAGGCAGTGGCAGAATGTGAGGCATCAAAAAAGGAAATCTAAACCAAACAAAATTAAACAGAGTTTGGGATTTTGGACCGAACAGCCCTAGTTTGTGTTCAATATTCAGTTTCAAGTCCGAACTGTAACAGATCTCTAGATGCTATTGTTTCTGCCCCTGCTAAAATGACTACAGTCTTTGTTCTGTATTTGCTGCTTGGAGGGTAAATTAAGGGAACCATTGAATTTAACCATTAAAGATGATGTTTAAGAAATTACCTTAGAGAAGGGGTACAAGAAAACTATACTGTGGCAGAGCAAAGCTCTGCCCTTTTGAAATTGGCAGGGATGGGGTTAATTTCCCCTACCTGCCTGGGTGTATTATGTTCAGGTGGCTGGGGTTGATTAGTTGATTAAATGATTAACTTAATTAACGATCAATCAGCGCCCAGCCACCTGACATAAAAGGAGGCATCTGTCTCTCATCTGGGAGGAGGGAGCTGAGGAAGCAGGTTGGTGTTTGTGGTGTTTGTGGTGTTTGTGGTGTTTGTGGTGTTTGTGGTGTTTGTGGTGTTTGTGGTGTTTGTGGTGTTTGTGGTGTTTGTGGTGTTTGTGGTGTTTGTATCCAGTGAAGGTATTGCCCAGCCTGAAAACCTTTATTTTTGTAAGTTTGTTTTTTGTACTGTTTTTTTTTGTGTGTTTAAATCCCTTTATTTTGCCCTTGTGCACTTTTATTTTGTTATTTTATAATAAAAATATTTTTTTTTGAACTGAAGTCTGTTTCTGGGCCTCTTCACTCGCCAGCCTGCCACATTTGGTGTCAGAAGTGAGACAGTGCCACCTAGAGGCTCAGCAGTATATATATATTTTTTTTTTTTAATTTTTGGGATTTTTTTTTTTTTTTTTTTTGAAAAAAAAAAAAAAATGGGAAAGAGCAGACAGTGGCAAAGGCAGGACAAGCAGCAGCTGAAGAAATGTAAGCTGCTGCAGCCACTGCTGGAGTTCCTGGCCAGCCTCTTCCCTTGGTGTTCCTGGTGTGGGAAGGAGGACCATCGTTGGCGGTCCTGCCCAGATGTGCCACTGGCAAACTGGTGTGGCCGGTGTGAGGAGGACGGCCACAACTGGGCAGGATGCCCCTACAACCAGGCCCAGGAAGAGGTTCAGTATTCACCACGGGCATCAGGGGCCACCCCACTACCTCCAGCACCACCACTTTCACCACTGTCCCAGGAGATCTGGGACTGGTTGATGCACCCTGAGGCAGACCTCGTCCACGATCTCCCCATAGTTATCAACACGCTGTGGCGTCGAGATGGAGAGAGGTGGGAACAGTGGGAGGAACAACACCACCCAGCATCCTTCCCAGAGGTTGCCCTCATGGTGGTTAATTACCTGGTGGTAGACATGGGAGATGCCCCAGTCACTCCAATAAAGAGGGGTAAGCCGCCTTCCCGAGAGCCAGAGAGGGGTGAGGAGCTGCCGTCGCTCCCAGAGCCAGAGAGGGGTGAGGAGCTGCCGTCGCTCCCAGAGCCCAGAGGGAAGGAGCTATGGCCCAAGGATGCCACGCCCGCTCCACTCAGATGACACATTCGCCTCGCCTGGGGTTGCCACCTCCGCCACTAGAGGGAGCCAGGCCGCCGTTGCCATACTACCTTGGAGATCCAGGGCCCCCCTCAACCAAAGAGGGCTCCACCACCTACCATAACAGCCCACCCAAGGGACATAATTGGACTCGAGGGGGGAGGGGGGTGGGGAAGGGGGGAGTTGGCCTATTGCGGCCGGTGTACGTTGTACATGGGGGGAGGTGTGTGGCAGAGCAAAGCTCTGCCCTTTTTAAATTGGCAGGGATGTGGTTAATTTCCCCTACCTGCCTGGGTTTATTATGTTCAGGTGGCTGGGGTTGATTAGTTGATTAAATGATTAACTTAATTAACAATCAATCAGTGCCCAGCCACCTGACATAAAAGGAGGCCTCTGCTTCTCATTTGGGAGGAGGGAACTGAGGAAGCAGGTTGGTGTTTTGTGAATTCTACATCCAGTGAAGGCATTGCCCAGCCTGGAAACCTTTATTTTTGTAAGTTTGTTTTTTGTACTGTTTTTTTTGTGTTTAAATCCCTTAATTTTGCCCTTGTGCACTTTAATTTTGTGTTATTTATAATAAGTTATTTTTTTGAACTTCAGACTGTCTCTGGGCCTCTATTCACTCGCCAGCCTGCCACACATACTGATATAATATAATTTTTACAAACAAAGGTAATATTTTGATGTTTTTCACTTATTGCTGCAATAGTGAGGCAACCTTGTTAGATCCCTGTAACCCATAAAAATATTTCTTCTTCTTGAAATCAAGATTGTTTTTTTTTTTTTGTTAGTATTTTTTACAGTGCCCACCCAGAACCATGAAACATGTTAAATGTTTTAAAAAAAAAAAAAAAAAAAAAAAAAAAAAAACTAGAGATGACGTCTTTGGTAATACAGATTCCAAATATTGGTAGAATATTGTAGAAAACCATTCCTCAAAATGCATCAGCCCTACATAATGTTACATGGTTCAGAAGGCTGACGATGGAGTGTAATAATGGGCTTTGGAAGGTTGGCATCTTTAAAGGATGTTATGCTCAGTCAGCACAATTCAAACCTCTGATTGGCTGAACAGACTTTAAGTAAGTGTAAGGTGTGAGTAAAGGTGAACAGGCTTGCTATTACCTCCGCTTTAAGAAGAGTAACTGTCCCATGCCTATATATAAAAGGTAAAACTGGATTTCATCATGTATACCTTTCATCAGGGCCAATGCAATGTTTAGAACTCTACAATAAAGGAGTACTTTTCCTTGTTTAAAAAAAGAAATGGATTATGGAACATTAGCATTTCAAAAAGTATCTATTAGTCAACAGAGATAGAAACTATGAGCTACATACATTCTTAGTCTTTCAATATCTGCAAGACTGCTTAGCATTGAATTGCTATAGACTGTTTGAATGAAAGGTGTTAACATGTCTTTCATGTGTACTGCTCAGTAGCATAAAGCAGGTCTCCAAACACCCACTCGCTACAAAGAAACCCCAAAAGCAGGGCCATACATGTATTGTCTTCATTGATTTTTAATGTATGAAGTATATACTGAAGAATGCCAAGTGTTCTTAAAGTGCACAGCTTCCCATGGGCTCAAGATGCAGGGAATTCAAGACGAGGCTGAAAGGAATGGGCCAAAAAAGGAGAAAGTGATAAGAATGGGTCATTTCAAATAAATAAAGAATGAAAAAGGGCAGAGTTAAATGCAGGCATTTGGCTACACAATTAGCTTGACCATCTTGACAGTAAGAGCGCTCACTTTCAAACTAGTGGTTACCTGCATTAGGTTTGATTTATACAGTTAAGGTTAAAACACTACTTAGCAAACAATCTATATATTTTCATGATATTGGCAGTTGATGATCTACGAGAGGAGGTAGTGCAAGTTGTGTTATAATATTTCGAGTAACATGGAGATCATTATAATCTTGCCCCATCTGTTCTAGCATCCATCCATGTTAAACTATTTGTTAATAGCATTTGGCTGTCATTCAGCTTGTGATGGTGTAGGTCACAAAATTAGATACTGATATAAGGAACACTATGATTCATAGTCTTTGGAACTCACTAACTAAGTTAAGGTAAATCTTTACGGTGGGTGACACTAGCTGAAATGTCTGAAAAGTCTAAGTGACCTAATGATACCACAGAATATATGGTTTAGTGTTTGAAGCTATATTATGGTGAATAAAAATATATAACAGGCCTATTGTTTAATTAGGAGTGTGCTGTGTAATGAGTACACACATATATCGGTAATGAATATGGCTTTTTGACTGAGAGCAACGGTTACCAGAATGGAGTGTGGTAACCAGCGGTGTACCACAGGGATCAGTATTAGGTCCTCTGCTATTCCTAATCTACATTAATGATTTAGATTCTGGTATAGTAAGCAAACTTGTTAAATTTGCAGACGACACAAAAGTAGGAGGAGTGGCAAACACTGTTGCAGCAGCAAAGGTCATTCAAAATGATCTAGACAAGATTCAGAACTGGGCAGACACATGGCAAATGACATTTAATAGAGAAAAGTGTAAGGTACTGCACGCAGGAAATAAAAATGTACATTATAAATATCATATGGGAGATATTGAAATTGGAGAAGGAATCTATGAAAAAGACCTAGGAGTTTTTGTTGACTCAGAAATGTCTTCATCTAGGCAATGTGGGGAAGCTATAAAAAAGGCTAACAGGATGCTCGGATACATTGTGAAAAGTGTTGAATTTAAATCAAGGGAAGTAATGTTAAAACTGTACAATGCACTTGTAAGACCTCATCTTGAATATTGTGTGCAGTTCTGGTCACCTCGCTATAAAAAAGATATTGCTGCTCTAGAAAGAGTGCAAAGAAGAGTGACCAGAATTATTCCGGGCTTAAAAGGCATGTCATATGCAGACAGGCTAAAAGAATTGAATCTGTTCAGTCTTGAACAAAGAAGACTACGTGGCGACCTAATTCATGCATTCAAAATTCTAAAAGGTATTGACAGTGTGGACCCAAGGGACTTTTTCAGCCTGAAAAAAGAAACAAGGACCAGGGGTCACAAATGGAGTTTAGAAAAAGGGGCATTCAGAACAGAAAATAGGAGACACTTTTTTACACAGAGAATTGTGAGGGTCTGGAATCAACTCCCCAGTAATGTTGTTGAAGCTGACACCCTGGGATCCTTCAAGAAGCTGCTTGATGAGATTTTGGGATCAATAAGCTACTAACAACCAAACGAGCAAGATGGGCCGAATGGCCTCCTCTCGTTTGTAAACTTTCTTATGTTCTTATGTTCTTATACAAGAGTACAAAGCTTTTTACTCATGTTTATTTTTTGGGTCACGTCATCACTGTCCACTTCTGTGTGTAAAAATACAGATTGCGACTTTAAAATGATCGCTTTCAAATCAGGTTACACTCTAATTTGGTCAATGAGTGCTAGAAATGTCTTTATATAGAAGTTCTGATTTTAGTGCCTCCCACTTCCAGAACAATCCGAGTACTTGCACTCTCCTATTTTTATTGTTATTTACAATAATAATAATACAGCTGTAGCCAAAAGTTTTGCATAACTCTATTAACTAATTTTGGTTCATAAAGTCGAGTGAAACCTGTTGAATAATGTTATGTTAACATATTGAATTACATACCGCTTTGTAGTTTTCCATGTACATAAAGAAAAAATGACAGAAATTGAAAAATGTGGCATTTCGAATTCCAACATTCCAACAAACTGTACTTCTTATGGCTTGCAGTAGGCTTTTGTGTTGTAGTTTCTTTGTACATGATGTTAAATAAAATCTAAAATGTGTTTTATATATATATATATATATATATATATATATATATATATATATATATATTACTGTCATATTACTTCAATCCTAAAATTCTGGGTGATGCAAAACCTTTGGCCATAGCTGTTGGTCAATTATAATAAGATTTTAAAAAATAACTTTCAACATTTGAACTTCTATGTTTTGAAGTATACCAAAACAAAGATTGATGCGCTTAAGAGATTGCTGCTGAAATGGTTTCAGAAATGAATTCTGATGAAAGCAATCCTGAATTATTCTCGCCTGCCACAGACATGGATTTAGATCAGCTAAAGAGTCTTCATAAAAGTGAAATATCGTTATTATACCAAACTGTACAATGCACTGTTTATAAGAAATTGAATCATACACTAAAAACAACATTAAAAAAGCAAGGCAGTTCGTATTGGGTATTGAATATCTGAAAATCTGTTTGATTTGATTGTGGCTGGAATTACCAAAAGTAGTGGGTTATGTTGGTTGTAAATAACACTGTGTTACATGCAAGCTTTTCATTTTTTCATTATGGTGTATGGTGCAGTTGTTTTATTCTGACTTGCTGGAGCCTTGGTAAGCTTGTATTTACTGTAGTACATATAATAAGCATTTATTTTTGTTGTCTATTTTTTATTGTATGGTGTTTTATAGAAAAATGTTTTTTATGCGTGAGCTCTGTGTTTTGTGTGTATATTTCTGTGTGTTTTGATGTGTATTAAATTTCAATAATAAAAAAGACATAATAAGCTGCTTTTTGTTTTACAAAATATGACGCTGCTTTCAGGAATTTCATGGAATGGTGTAATACACATGAACGCCACTAAATGTTCATCCAGTTATACTTTTCAGTCTTTCTTTAAGAATTTTACACTGTTACTATTGCAGTTACACCTTTTACGATGCTATTATTGTAGTTTAAAGCCACAATCTTTCTAGAAAATCAACTTTAATATTTAAATTGAATTCAAAAACAGTATTATTTCAAAATAGGAATTCAACAACCCGAGTATAGTCTAGGGCACAATTTTTGTAAATAGTTTTGTCTTTCATTTTAATATAATCATTTGTTAAAGTTTGGTGTTATTTGAAAGAATTATATAACCTGTTTATAATAAAAATAACTTGTAATTAAAGATTTTTATTGGTTTTTGAGTTTGTTTATTTGAATAAAACAGATGAAATCACTCTTTTTTTTTTTTTTTTTTTTTTTGCCAAAATTCCTTGAACTACAGAAGGGTTCTAGAATTATTCTGGGGTCTAAAGGGTTAAATAGTTTTTATTATTATTATTATTATTATATTATTATTATTATTATTATTATTATTATCTGTATACAATTTTCTCAGAAAATGTACAGAAATATGTGTTAAATTTCAGTTTAATTTGGGAATATTCACTAGTGCTGAAGAAAAAAAAGAAAACATACGAGAGGCAAATCTGATTAATTTATAAATCAACAAGCCAAAAAGAATATAGAGCGTGAAAGAGGACAGAATAAACAATCCAGACATTTAATGTAGGGGTTGTTAAGCAGCCTGCAGTAGTCTTTTATTATGTATTATAGAAATGTGAGGCAGTACAGATTGTGTAACGTTCCAGTGACCTCCTAATAGCTGTAACACAGGAGGTAAATGGAGAGAGATGCTTTCGTCAAATGTATAGTGGAACTGCATTTTTTCTTCACCACAATGGTTTGTACAACCACATTTTTTTTTTTTTTTTTACAGTGGTTTGGTGGAAAGAAATTCAAACTGGATAACCAACAGTAATGAACTTTGAAGAATGCTGTTATGATAGCGAGGGATATGATTTAAAAAATAAAAATAAAACACATGCAAAATTAAATGTTATTAAACCTTTAAACACATAAGGTATTCTGTTTCTGAATGTTATTAAATCAAAAATATAAAGCAGTGGTTGTTATTTCTAGAGTATAGGACTTGCTGGAACTAATGTAATGAGATTCTGTGTTTCTGTACTTTGTGCATCAAACGCTGATGCTTGAGGCAGCTTGTGCACTGGGCTACAAGCCTGGGACATTGTTAAAATGTAGAGAAAGATGTTACCCATGCCCTTACTACAGTTACAGATGTAAGATGACTATGATTGCTCAGAGGCATGCTAATTACAAGGTACTTAGCAGTCAGCACCTAAAATACACCTGCCAGGGGCACTAACAGGGGAGAAGAGACATGCTTTTTTTCTTCAGCTTTACACAGAAACCAGCTGGAAAGCAGGCCTTGGGATATATGGGTGATGTTCACAACCATGTGTTATTAGAGTTTCAATTTTCATGCAGTCTAAATAAAAGAAGCGATCTTGTTTCTCCTACAGCCTGGAACAAAATACAAATTCCAAAGCAATAATCAAATCACATGACCTTTTGTACTGTATGGGCCTGTAATGGCACAGATCTAATAAATATAACAGCAACCTTTCAGTTGACATCAGCAAATTATTTTGTAGTCTGTACAGACTTTCTTAGAATTAATGGTACATTTATTATCGAATAGTAGTGTACACAAAATACATTTGGTACCAAACTGGAATAAACTGCATTAATCCGTCACTACAGCATTTGCTTGGCCAGCACATAGCCAGTTTGTTGCTTTTACCATAATAGAGCAGTGGTACAATACAGAATACTGATGGTAATAAAAAGTACTTTATATTGCATTATTTCACTGACCACAATTTTCACATGTACCATTTTCCTTCAGAAATAACCTATATTATCTGCATATTTTATATTTACTTTATCTGCTCCACTTTATATTACATTAGAACATATACACACACACACATTAGAACATATACACACACACACAGATATATATATATATATATATATATATATATATATATATATATATATATATATATATACACACACACACACACACACACACACACACACACCATATTCCTTTAAATTTAAGACCTGCTTTTTAGCCATTTTTTGCTTTTCAAAAATAGCCTGCATCTTAAATTAGAGTACAGTATAGTGATGAGTATATTAATAGCCAACAAAAGATGTGACTATCCAGGTACACAAGCAGCAACATAACTGACCGCTGAGAAAAGACAAACCAACATTTCTAACAAACAGTACCAGCTTGGACAGATGGTAATCGCTGATCAGACCCCTGGATTTTTCGATATGCCAAGAAATACCACAGTTGAATGCTGTTGTGGTTGCTGGATTACATGTTGCCTGATACTGTTGAATGTTGTGTCGTGCTTGCTGTTGCCAGGATGTGGGATGCCATAAGTGAGTGGTGGTATGTGTGTGACGCCATCTTAAGTATTATATTTATAAACAAGCTCCGTGGTTAATCTACAACAACACTGTTTCTTGTAAGTTTTGTACAATACAACAGTGTAATTGAGGTTGTATCTTTGTAAATGCATATGCATTTGATGTTTTATTTTTTTCTCAAATTGAAGGTGATAAATTTTGGCTGCGTCTTAAATTCGAAGGAATGTGCTATAGATAGATAAATAGATAGGTAGATAGATACAATGACAAAATGAAGTGTTTTTTTCATCTGCACGGATTAAAAAATCATTTCTTTCAGGATGTCTAGGACAAAAGCCCTTCTTCAAAATGGGAGGGCCGAGCCCACCTTTCAGGTATGTTTTTTTTTTTTTTTGTTAAAAAAGCTCTGTATTCGAGATGTAAGTACATGTCTTGCATGTTCTAATACGGTCGACAATCACTCTAGACCAGTTTCATGAGTATCAAACAATTTATTAATTTGATATATTATTTTTGTATAACTTTCGCAAAGGTGGACTTTCAGAATCAGCAAAGAGAAAAGCACATTGGCATATGATTTTATAACCCACGCATGTGTCTTATAAATTGGACCTTGAGGAATACATCTGACTGATTTTAATTTAAATACACTGAAGGTCTTATGCTGAGTAAATACAACTACAAAGGCATAACAACCACAAGGGTTGGAGAACACATCTTTTCAGATGGTGCAGTGCTAATCCATCCTGAATTCCAATAATCTGTCAATTCAAAATGACTCTTGTCAGAGAACGCCCAACTCTTCTTCTAATTTGGGAAAGAGCTTTTTGTTTTGTATTGATCCCCCAAGGTGTAATCACTCTATTGCTATGCTTGCATGGTTAACAAGATATCAGAAGAAGACGTGTGGTGACATTACCATGTTATGAAGCTAGTATTCCTATCGCTTCCTTATTTAAGGTTATTTATTACATCTATATACGTTTCAAAAGTTAACATTGCTACCCCTGTTTTTTTTTTTTTTTGCACTCTTTGTAAACTTCTAGGATTTCATATGTGTTTGTCATGTGAAGAAAATTGGGTCAGCTCATGTTTTTAATTCACATTTTTTAGTTTTTTGGTTACAAATTGTCCTTTCTTTTGCAGTGGTGGACAGCACTACTGTAGGTAACATGCTATAATATAATAAAGTCTAGTGGTTTTTTTTTTTTTTTGTGAAACACAGGTAAGCCAGCTACATTCATTCAAATAAAACCACATAAAAATAAAATTGTAGTAGCACCTTCTTATTTTTAATACAACACCACCCTTCTAAAAATTCAGTGGATAAATGGTATATATCTTATATATATAAATTTAAACAGTTTAAGTCCAGTGAATAACCTGAAATGGTACAAACATAAGCAGTAAACTACCAGAGGTTAAAAAAAAGTTTAGGTTACCAAAAACTGGAAAATATTGTACATTTCAGAGTTATAAAAAAAGGCCTTTTTCAGGGAACAAGTAGTGGGTTAACAACTTACAGCTGTTCTGCAGCAGTGGAAGTAAATTAAGCCTTGAAAGTTGATGCTAACAATTCCTACAGGTGTCCCAACTTTTGTTGATTACTTACAAACCCTCTGTCTGTATAAAAGCAGTGTTGGAACAGACTGTGTTACTACACCCTCTTAAGCATTATTTGGACAGTACTGTACTGCAGGAAGTAGTATATTGCTATCATAATGGCGAGAAAAAGGCAATTAACAAAGGAAGACAGACAGAATTATAACCCTTAAAAGTGTAGGTCTTTCCTTTAGAGAAATTGCAAAGAAAGCCAAGGTGTCAGTGAGGTTTCCTACACCATCAAAAGGCACTTGGAAACTGGAGGAAACTCTGACAGGAAGAGGTCTGGCAGACCCAAAGCCACAACAGAATCAGAAGACAAGTTTCTGAGAGTCAGCAGCTTGCGTGATAGGCAGCTCACAGGACAACAGCTTCAAGCACAGCTTAATACTGGTCGAAGTAAGCAAGTCTCAGTTTCAACTGTGAAGAGAAGACTTTGAGCTGCAGGTTTGACAGGTCGAGTTGCAGTAAGAAAGCCATTGCTAAGATGGCAAAATAAGAAAAAGAGGCTTTCCTGGGCCATGAAGCACTGCCAGTGGACTACTGAAGACTGGAAGAAGGTGGTCTTATGGACCGATGAATCAAAACTTGAAATCTTTGGTTCATCACGCAGGGTTTTTGTATGCCGTTGAGTAGGCGAAAGGATGGTTCCTCAGTGTGTGACACCAACTGTCAAACATGGAAGAGGAAGCGTGATGGTCTGGGGCTCTTTTGCTGGATCCAGATTCGGCGACTTGCACAGAGTGAGTGGCACCCTGAACCAAAATGGCTACCACAGCATTTTGCAGTGCCATGCAATACCCTCTGGTATACACCTATTTGGTCAAGGGTTCATCCTACAGCAAGATAATGACCCAAAACATACCTTCAGGCTATGTCAGAACTACCTTAGAAGAAAAGAACAAGCCAGTAGGCTTCAAATCATGGAATGGCCAGCACTGTCTCCAGACTTAAAACCCATCAAGCTGGTTTGGGATGAACTGGACAGAAGGATGAAAGCAAAGCAACCTACAAGTGCAACACATTTGTGGGAACTTCTGCAACAGTGTTGGGAAGAACTTTCCGAACAATATTTGATTTCCATTGTAGAAAGAATGCCACGAGTGTGTTCAGCTGTTATATCTGCAAAAGGTGGTTACTTTGATGAGTAAAAAATGTAGATTAAATTTTGTTAAACAAACCGATTCCATGATTTCCTTTTTATCTCCAATTGTTTATTTGTTCTGTGCTTTAATTTCAGAGTACATTGAGACATTAAACTGCGTAAATTTCAATAACAACTGGAAAAATGGAGGTGTTCTAAATTTTTTGACCGGTAGTGTGTGTGTGTGTGTGTGTGTGTGTGTGTGTGTGTGTGTATATATATATATATATATATATAATATATATATATCTATATATATATATAGATATATATATATATATATGTGTGGGTTAATGATGATAAATTAGATGTATTTATGTTAGGTTGCATTGCAAAGTTTTGTTGACACAAAATGAAACATCGCAGTTAAGAAGAGGAGAGGATTCTATTCAAGCTGTGCCACTGTTTTTTGACACTGTCAGCATTCAAGTCAGATACCAAGAGTGAAGTTGACATGGAGATCAAAGTAATACAGATTCAAACGGATGCGGTAATATGTCAGTTTCTATTTACAAAATTTCTCTGGAACCTTTTATGTACTTTACTGATACCTATAACAAGGGGTGGCAAACAATACAATATAAAGCATGTATTTGTATAATGGAAAATAAACTGTGTTTTACACTTACTCTTTTATTTCAATTAAACTTGTTTTGTCAAGACCCACCTGTCAAATGCAATGTTCTATTGGGCAATACCAGCAGTTAAACTTTTGTTTAATTAATAAAACAAAAAGTGGATTGTATTTTAAGTGCTGTATACTTTTTAACACAAGTCAAGATTGTGATGTGTAAAACATCTGAAAACACAACCTCTTGGTTTGTGTAGTTAATTGTCAAAGCAATCAACAAGCAATTTTCATTCCAAAGAAGATGTTTCATGAGGGTTAAATGAAGCATCATATGCATTTCCATAATAGTTGATAGCATGCTGTGTCATTAAAACATACACATGTCTTAATGCTATAGGTTAGTGACCATAGAATTGTCCCCAGGCAATTAACTACCAAACTGCTTTCCAATTCATCTGAAGTTAGGGAAACCAGTGTGCTTAATGGGCCTGTACAAAACTATAATTCTTGACACTCTCCCTACTTAGAAACTACTGGAGCAAAACACCTTCCCCTTACAATAATAGTTGTTGGAAGCTTGCAAGACCACTTTTATGGTTTGTCATGTGAAGAAGCCTCAAGTTCAAAGTGCTTTCTTCTTAGAACTATAAAAGTTCTTAATACAAAAATAGCTTGTTTATGAAGCTCTTTTGTGTTTATCCACAACTCGTGTAAATAGGATTTATCTAACCAGCAGGCTCACAAATTTCACAAAGGCTGTTACTATGATTTCTGTTTTCTTTTTTTTCTGTTTGGGAAATGCAAACTTCACCGTGCCCCATTAAAATACTATCATTGCAAATAAAATATTAATGTTTGCATTCCTGCCAGCATTAATGCAATTACAATGTGAATTAGACAAACAATTACACCTTCCATATTGGCAAATGAAAAGACATATCTGTTTTCCTCTGTATTGTGTTGCTACTATTTATAACTTCCCAATGGCTGCAGTAGCTTGTGGGGAAGCTATTAGTGTCTTAATTCAGCGATTAAGAAGTACAGCATTTGTTGAAGTCCTGGGCCTTTTAGTCTACCATGGATTATCACTTGATCCTTCCAAAGCATTTTTATACAGGAGTACATTACCCTTGGAGCCACCCTGGGCTCCATGTCTCATTAACCTGGGTGTTAGATAAATCAAAGGCAGCTTCTGCTACAAAGATAAGCAAACTGCAGACCAGCAAGACAGTGATGTATGGATCCAGGAGGCTAATAGGAATGTATTGACAGGGAAATGGTATGCTTATCCTGCAATCGTTGCATAGTGCAATGAGAAATCCCAAAAGCAGATGGGAGACACTTTGGAGAATGCAGAGGGAGAGGACTGAAGAGTTTAAATGCATCCTCAAGTACTGCTTTCTCACAACATATAAACAACAAGGCCTCAATTCAACAACATGCTAAAATTCTGCATTTATATTATGAATACTTACAGTATAAAATAGTGTGTACATTGAAGGTTGTAATAGTTATGAATAGAAGGCAAAACTTTGTTTTGTAACTATCCAGTGCAATCTTTAACCACTGGCTTGGTGATCTAGTGGTTAAACAAAGGGGCTTGTTACCAGGAGGTTCCCAGTTCAATCCCAGCTCAGCCTCCAGATTTAGAGAGCAGCATTCAGACACCTACACTTAATCACTTGCCCCTGTTGAAAGCATTGCTTAATGTGGTATTGCTAGTACCTTGGCTTGTTTTCAACTGGTTAGACTCAAGAAAAAACTAACAAAAACATATGCTGGGCTTTAACATTGTACATTGGCTGGGTATCCAGTAAGTAACACATTTCTTAGGGTCCCAGTAGTCTGTTAATCCATGGGCATAAGCACTGGGTGTTTGCCTTTTGAACCCAGGCAGAGGGTTAGTCATTAATTATTAAAAAGTTTGTCAAGAATTCCCTTGGAGCAGTATGCTCATTGCCACAAGACCTGATAGGTGGAGTTTCAGCATAATCATCATACTGTACATTACATTGCACTAATGTTGAGTTTCAAAACACTAGCATCCTGGTGCTTTGTCAAGCACCTCTAGAATAATGAATCTGAGATGGAGAAGGTGGTAAAACCCTATACAAATTTAAAGTCATTTAAACAGTATTGTTCGGTCCAGGTCATTCAATTCAAAGCGTTTATTTACCCAGGTAAAAGCATTGAGAAAAATAACTCATTTAGTTGGTGACATGGGCAAGACAGCTCCCAAGCTGTACCAGCACACAGCAGTTGAAGTCAAAAACACTGACAAAAACAATTGTAGTCCCCATCAAAAAATACTAGCATTCCTGCCAATAGGTACCACGTACCGGTAAGAGGAAAGAAGTCAACCTGAAGTAGTAATTGGTTCTGCTAGAAGGTTGGGACTGTACTGCAGTACAGTAATTGTATGTACCATAGAGTATTTCAAGTTCAGGGGAGTGGTGTGTGTTTAAGGAGTGTGTATTTGTGGGTGGGGTTGGGGGGCATGTTTACTTTTTAATCCAATTGCCAGTTTCTGTGATTTATTTATTTTGGGTGGGAGAGGGGGTTGGTACTGCATGTCTATTGCATTTTAAACTGTTTGATGCCTTCATTCATCTTCACATATCACTTTTTGTTAATGCGTAAAGAAACGTATAAATTGTTAATGGGCAAAGGTGTCATTTTATCACATTTTTTCTTTTGTATTCTAGCCTTATCTGTGCCTTTACATTACCAATGGGTAAAGTTTGATTTATGGTCATTCTAACTGATACAAATGAGGGGAAGGGGTTTAAGGCAAAGTTGTCACCTAAAAGTGCAGGGGGCTCTCCATCCAGTTCATGGTGGTACCTGTTCCTTTAACAGCTTTTCCTTTATCTGCTTGTCCCTACGGCCCACAGCTGGGCCCGTTGGCCTGATGGACTGGATCTTTAACCCAGGGACACATAGAGGGAGCATCCATTACTCATTGGTGACAATAGCCAATTGAACAAGATGTAGAACTCAATTCCAGCAGAAAGACCTATAATGTTGGAGTCAGGAGGTTATCACTGAGGGGCCTGCACCTTGCTCAGTGCCATTCTTATCAAGAGTTTAGCAGTCCTTGCTGGTGCAGCAGCCAGCACGCAGAGCTGAGGGTGACGGATTCTGAGCTAGATGTACATGCATCTTCTTTGTTAAGCACACACACTTTTGCTGTATTTTCCAATTCACTATAATAAATGGAAAAAGCACAAAAAGCTGACTTTAACTTGTCAAGACTAAATAGGCAACTACTACTACAAAAAAGAAAATCTACAGTAGAACACATGCTGGTAGACGTTTGCTGATGGATGATAATTTTTTTAGACATCTCTCTATTTCTGATGACTTAACTGTTGACAGTACATGAACCAATGTACTAATATTATGCACACTACAGGTAAGTCTATAGTTTACAGAAAACTTGTGAAAATACTGATTCAGTATCAGCAACTTTTGTTCAACAACACATAACCATTCAAAAATATACATAAATAAACAAATGAATAGAAAATGAATATGTAAATAAGTACATATGGTGCAGTTAACACAGTTTAAATCGGTGAATTTGACTTGTGAACTGATCCCAGACAAATTTGAATCGGAATCCTCAGATAATGCTTGGTTCTGGCGTGTGCTTTAAACTCAAGCTCCTGTTTCCATCCCACAGGACTGAATCTCATTCTGAGAGACATACAAGTGATTCTCACATTTCAGTCACAATTCCACCAGCTACTGTCGAGTAAACACTGCCATGAGCCTCAAGAGAATGAAAAAGGAAATGTGCGAGAAAGAAGAGAGAGAGAGAGAGAGAGAGAGAGCTTTCTGTTTTATAACACAGCTTTCTTGTGCTTTAATCAAATACTGGTACTTAAAAAAGAAGCATCTTTCAGTGGTTAATATTAAAAGTAGTTGTGGATGCTAGTCTTCTAGTCACCCATTAAATTGTGATCTCATGCATTGACAGTACACTTTAATTTATAACAACTGTGTATTTTGAACCTCTATTTATTAGTTAAATTGCTGTTGGTACAGTACGGTAACTACTTAGTTAATATAACACAGCCCAAACCAACTTCACCAAGCTAAACTGAAACGCAACCCAAACAGAGACAGTTTAAAGAGACTATTTTGTTGAAAGGCAAAACCTAAATAAAATAGGTGGAGCATATACAGTATTCCTACAAGCTATATTAATCATCATCATCATCGTCATCAACTCTTCTCCCAAAAAGATACTCAATATTGCCCCTTGTGCTTAGAATCACATATAAAGGAAGAGCAAATAATTCTGTGATACTTGACCATCAGCAAATTAGAAATTTTCTTCACATCTTCTCAAGGGTTAGAAAGACTAAGGTTAAAACCTACACTTGATATTAGCTTTTAGAAAATGCAAGGTCAATCATAAAGTGAGATCTCTTGTGCTGAAGATGGTTCCCGGCTCTCCGATTGACGTGTGCAGCTATTATAGCAGTACTTTAACTATGATGTTGCAATGACAAAAGCATTCCTCCAGGGGATGTTGCTTGGAAATAAAAGCATTATTACTTCACTTCGTTATTGCTGTGCTGTTGCAGTGACCAGTGTTTTATTTACGCATTAATCATTTACATACTAAAGAATAGCGGTTTCTGCACAGCTGCCATTAAAGTAAAACGGAATGTATCAAATGATATGTGACAAAGTCACTACATAGATTAGAGAAGAGTTCTATAATCTTAATTATTGATTAGACTATTTCTTTGATACTGTTTTGAGTGTGCAAGTTATATTTTAACCAATACATTTACAAAGGAAATGTTTGGGATGTCGTGTCCTGAATCTGTTACTTGAGCACTGAACATGATTCCCAGCAACTTTGTAGTGGTTAACTGATATGGAAAATGACCTACAATGTTGCACATTAGGTGTAGTGAGATTATTTACAATAAAAATAAGTGAATGCCCAGAACTTGCCACTATAGCCACACTTAGTATTGAAAAACCCATGAATAATGTCAAACAGTCATGATCCTGATAAAACTAAACTAAAGGTTTTGCCTGCAAGGACCATCAGTTACTAACAACAGCTGCAACCAAAATGACTTACCCTGTCTGCAGAAATATGAATTCTAGAAGCTAAAGTCATTTTATAAGTTGATTCTACAGTCAGTTTATGTAGTAAAACCAATTATTACTGCATCTGTCTCTCACCAACAGGTTATACTGTATTTCCCAAAGAGACTGTCTTCACTTTTAACTACCATTCTCACTGACATTTTAGTGTGTCATAGGAACTTACTAACGGAGTAACAGAGTCAATTGAAAGCAGTGAAACTATACCCAGTGGGCTGGGGTATCAGAGATTTGTGTTGAAATAATTACCCTACTAAAGGGGCCATATGGTCTGTCATGGTTGGCATGCAGCCTGCCCCAGCTGCTACCTTCTTTTTTAAACCAGTCACAGCAGTGTGATGGCTGACAGCTTACTGTACACTGCCTCAAGTATTCAAGCTGCTTGTCCCAGGGGTTTGCAGATCTATTACATGAGGACAGTCAGTGAAGCAGGTGTTATTGTACAGTGTTTTATATTTTTATACTCTCATTGATAATTATGTTTGGCAGGTTAATAAACACATTATAACTTAAATGAGTTTGGACCAAAAGTACTGTACTAGCAAAGAACAAACCACGGAGAAACCAATGGCAATGAAGAACAATGCACGTAGGGGGCGCTGTTAAAGTCCATATGATATGGTTAGCCTTTGGTGTTGACAGCACAGAGTAATATCATACTGAATGAATGAGGCGAAATCTTAAACACACAGCTCTTTAGCTGCTCATAATTAATTAGTGGGCATGCACCAAGCAAAGTTACTTTATGACAGCACTGTACACATTTTGGAATATATTCTAACATAACATAAACAATATTTTTAAGTTGTTGTTCAGCATTTAAAATACATTAAGTGAATATTATGGACAGCTACTTTAATAAGTGTTACTAAATGTATTCTAAACTAAAATTATTTATTTTGGGAAGTAGTTGACTAATTTCCATACTAGCAAATGCAGAAGAAATGCATAAGTAAAATTCTGATGTAAAAAAATTCTGAATTCTTATCTATGGAAAACAGTGGTGCTTTAATTACTGCCAGTCTGAATTTGCCTAGCAGCAGCGTCGAATAAGAGCAGTAAAGTATTTGTGCAGTTTGGACATGTAACTTGATAAGGCTTAAATTTACTCACTGTTAGTAAAAGATCCTGAGCCAGCAGCATGTTGTTTTTTCTCTCCCTGAGGAATGGGAAACCATATCTCTCCTTTAGGAGCATCCTCTGAGGTAAGCAGTTCTTATCTGTGCTATCATAGCAGTATAATATCCAGTAACGGCTGCTTTATGCGCTCTTCAATACTCAGATCAATCCAAAGCACAATTTTTCATTAACCCCTGACAATACATTAGTTATTTATTTAGTAAATGGTAAGAAAATACATAGTAGGAAATGGCTTAAGTAGCTTTCATATCAAATATATCTGCAAATCATTGTGTAGCTGAAAGATGGTGTTTCATGCCACACTCACTATTCTGACTCCAGGGCGTGTGCAGCTGAAACATGAGTGTATAGTTCTGCTCAGTGATGATGGAGCAATGGGTCTCTTATAACTGTTTAACACTCACTTTTAAAAGCATTTAAAGTGTTGTGTTCTGGCCTAAGCTGGCAGCGGTGACCATCTCTGCTCCATATAAACTGTAACTTATTCCATAGTCCATCAGCCAGCCTAGCCAGAGTATTCATTTCATATAAAAGCATTGAATGGAACTAACAGGGCCTTAGCTAACCACTAGCCCTTCACGTTGCTAAAGAAGATAGGAGTATGAGATTTGCAGGTATTACCTGTCAACTATTATTATTATTATTATTATTATTATTATTATTATTATTATTATTATTATTATTATTAGTTGTAGTAGTAGTGGTAGTAGTTTTTATTTATTTTTATTATTTTTCAACTGTGTGTGTGTGTGTGTGTGTGTGTGTGTGTGTACGCAGTATATGAGAGGTGAAATATTGCTAGTGTATAATTTGGCTAAGAATCTTATTATAATGCAAGTGGAAAATATTTGTTCTCATACTGTGTAAGTAGTCACTACAGCACAACAGTGGCATTAGTCCAAAGCCCAAAGAGTTCTAAGCTTCACAGCAGTAAACTTCAAAGCTGCAGTGTTTGAAACCGCAGTCATTCAGCCAGGGAAACATATTAATGAACTTTCCTCTGGTGGCAAAATGAGCATTGCACACAATCATTTTTAAATGTCTATGCATAAGATAACCTGCCAGTTATCAGGGGATAATCACAGGTCGTTTTACACAGTTTATATACAAAGGGCAGCTGGCTCTTTGAGCTAATATATATATATATATATATATATATATATATATATATATATATATATATATATATATATATATATGTGTGTGTGTGTGTGTGTGTGTGTATCACAGTAAACATAAAAGAATAATTGACAGAATAGGTTCTACAAATACTTGCACTAGTATACGTAAAGTTTGTAAATACATAGACAAAAGTAGAAATATAATTAAACATAAGAACACCACATATCCACTAAAAACTAATACCTACTGTAAAAATAGCAATGTTGTTTATGGAATAGCCTGTGAAAAATGTGATGAAATAAAATATGTTGGAGAGACTGGAACAACTTTATATAAAAGAATTCAGAACCACCTTTCATTAATTAGAAATAAAAAAATGAATGAACCAATAGTACAGCACTTCACCAGTCAAGGACATGACATAAATGATGTAAAGTTTGTAGTATTAGAACAGCTAAAATTAGATAATGCGACATATAGAAGAATAAAAGAAAGTAAATGGATAAATAGACTGAACACAATTATGCCAGCGGGACTCAACAGAAAAGAATTAACTAATTAATTCCAATAATATATATAAAAGTTAAAAATAATTAAATAAACAAAATTAATTCAAAAGTTGTGCATGCTGATGCGCTGGGGAGACCATATCAAGGCTGATCCTCAGAGCCAGCATTGCATGATAATATAAATATAAGTTTATATAAAATAATGTTAATTAGAATTAATATAGATTTAAAGATATAAGTAAAAGTGATGTCACATATAGAACACCATTACATCATGTAAGAATAAATCATGGATTTGAATATAAACAATAACAAGTAGTTGTCATGCCGTCAAACACCTATAAATACCTCCAATGTTTTGATTCAAACACAGGCTCCCTTGAGAAAGATATGTACAACATATCGAAATGTTGTAATACTAAGGCCGAGAAACTCGATCTTTTACACACTTCGCAGAGAACTCGATATCTATACTATATATCTCGGATATATATCTATATTAGTCATATATATATATATTATAATATATATATATATATATATATGTTAAGTTTATCACAAAATACAATGGATTCTTGTACCTCCAGGCTGAATGTCATCAATTGAAAGTGTCCATTATTGTTAAAATGATAGATTTTTGTGAAATTTGATATTCTGTGCGTGTAGATTATACTATAAAATGTTTCAAATTTTCAACTCGATGTGCACCAAATAATTTGACATTATGTTCAGCATTTATTCTGTTGCAAGATCCTATGTTCTCAAACACAATGAAAATGAGGGGTACTATATTTAATTAAGAAAGCAAAATTCTATACAACATATATTAGTTTAATCACTGTATGTGTGTGTGTGTGTGTGTGTGTGTGTGTGTGTGTGTGTGTGTGTGTATATACAAAATACACAGTATATACAAAAATGCCTATACACACCTGCAATTTTTACTTCTAAACCACTTTGAGGACGGTGATGTTCCAGATGGGGTAGGGGGATTGGGGCGACAACCACCATCTGGATTTTGTTATGATGTTTTTTAGGAAAAGTTTGGATTGAGGTGATGATTACACGTGTTTATTAAACTGGGTATTATGAGTCGATTAAATGGGGCCAACGTTCTAGTGATTACTTGGAGGTTGTGTTCTTTTAGGATCCGGGCCATGATATGAATTAATTGGGAGCTTTCGTTTTAAAAATATATGTTGGGGTATATGATTGGGAAATTAGTGACTACACATCAGCATTTGATCCTACACATGGGGGGGCATTCTAGACGTGTGTGTGTGTGTGTGTATATACAAAATACACAGTATATACAAAAATGCCTATACACACTAATGTGAAACTTGCCACCACTTGTGCCTACTGTATTTAAGCAAGAAATAATAATTCTATCTCAACCACAAATAATTCTATCAATAACATGGTATTTTACATTATGCTTTGAAAAGTTAATGACAAAACAATATAATTAAATATAAATAATTATTATCAAATATATGTACTAATATAAAACCGTTTTTAAATCAACGACGTTTTTGCAAAAACTATTCCTAGGTGATAATCCCCTGGTGATTAGGGGACCTTGTCTGGTAGCTGGTATCTCGTCCATTTAGCAGGCAATACCGTTATGATCTTTGTGAGCCGAACGAAAGACAGCAGCTGCAGTAGCGTAACTGCGGAAACAAATCAGAAAGTAAGCTTTTTGGCTACAGTCTCTCACTTACCTTGAAAGATAGGATTCAGCCAACCATTGTCTTCTGAACTGGAAAAGGGGAAAACAGTCTCCTTTCCCAAAGGCCTCTTAACACTGGTGTTCTTTTGTGGGAAAATGGTGCCCAAAATAATGTTAGGTAGGCATGGTGAAGAAAATAGTTAAACAAGTGTGAGGTTAAACAAGAATAGTCAACACAATTAAACAAGGTAATAAAACAAGGAAAAGGACATGCAAAAGTGGGTCTGCTCAAAGCCTTTTCCCCTCACTGAATGAAAGCAATCCCTAAGATTGCATGGGTAATGGGATCCTGGCTCCTGAGATTTTAGTTTTCTTAATCATGTTCATAATTAATTCAAGAACATTGATAATTTCATTACATTCTTTTTGTCTTATCAATAAATTATGTGCCTGCACTTTTGGTCCTGTGTACAGGAAAAAAAGAAGTGGGTAATATTGCATTAAGAACTGAGGAGATAAATACGATACAAAGAGTGAAGTAGTAATTATAGTCCTTGACCAGGCCACCGGCATCTGAATATGAAGTCAAGCTGCTACAAATAATTAATAAGCTCTTATGGGGGAAAACATAAACCTTGAAATGTGTTATCGGTGCTGTCAGCACAATTATTTCACAACTACGCTGAGAATGTTTAAAAACATTTATTTGTAACAACAGCAACAATTATCAGGTCTATTTAAAAGCAGTCTTTACTTTATTCTGTTTTAAATAAATGCAGTGTGTCATTTAGACTGCTTTCCTCCTTGAGAGACCTTTGAAGTATTACGTTACCCTGCTCCCAAGGTAAAAAAAAAAAAAAAAAAAAAAAACATGTGCTGCTTTCTACGAGAGATCAACAGACTGTCTTGCAGTACCAGAAAAACAATACAACAATGTTCTTATTTAATGAGCTGATGTTCTCAGAGTAACATCAAACGCCCAGGTGTTAGAATGAGTTTTAGAAATACATTCTTTTTTATTAGAAGAAAAGCTTAAAACCGTGGTTTGTTTAACACGGGAGGTTTTACTATGAAAATAAACAGAACAATTTGACAGAGGAACATGCACAATTTATTAACTCTGAATGGTTTCCTTTTTTGGCATTTTAATCTGATAACACTATGTAACACAATTTTTGTTCCTGGGTAGTAAGTGTTATTTCCTAATTGCTTATGCCTCAAAAGTATAGAAAATGGCTATTATTCCCCACAGACTTTGCTTTTGTGACCAGGACAGTGATATTTTGAAATTGACCTATGTCCAATGAGGAAACAGTCTTTTCATTCACATAAAGTCAGAAAAAAACAGCATATGAATCCAAATTAACATGTATTTATACTAAAGTAATACAAAAATGACTAAGTGAGTTGTTTTTCGGGATTTACGATTATACTGTAAATCACTTTCACGAATCAGCCCCCAAATGTAGTCTCCCATCATGTTCTCGTTATACTGTCCTTGGTAGCGACGTTCAAAGTCTAGTGTATCCTGGTGGAAGCGCTCACCTTGCTCCTCCAAGTACGCTCCCATGTTCTTCTTGAATTTATTAAGATGAGCATCAAGGATATGGACTTTGAGGGACATCCTACAGCCCATTGTGCCGTAGTTCTTCACCAGAGTCTCAACCAGCTCCACATAGTTTTCGGCCTTGTGATTGCCCAGGAAGCCCTGAACCACTGCGACAAAGCTGTTCCAAGCCTCTTTCTCCTTACTAGTGAGCTTATTGGGGAACTCATTGCACTCCAGGATCTTCTTTATCTGTGGTCCGACGAAGACACTGGCTTTGACCTTTGCCTCAGACAGCTTAGGGAAGAAGTCTTGAAGGGACTTGAAGGCTGCCGACTCCTTATCTAGAGCTCTGACAAATTGTTGCAGTGGTGGCATCAGCACCTTCCGGGGGTCCACCAGTTGCTCCCACTTGACGTTGTTCCTCCTCAGAGAAAACTCGGTCCGCTGTGGTCAGTCCCACCTGTAGTAGTGCGCCTTGGTGTCCCTGCTGTCCCAAAGGCAAAGATAGCAGGGAAACTTGGTAAAACCGCCTTTGAGACCCATCAGGAATGTCACCATTGCAGCCTGTTGATGCCATCTCAGAAAAATGCAGATATGTATCCACTTAGGCAGCTGGAACTAAACTGAACTGGTGGGCTTAAGGCCCCTGTATTTATACTACTATTTATATTACTGGAAAGTTCTAGAAAGTTCTAGAAGTTACTCCAAGTTTACTCAGCACTGAATCTATCTGGAATGTTCTGGAAAATGGGTAAATTTCTAAATATCACTGTCCTGGTCACAAAAGCAAAGTTTGTGGGGAATAATAGCCATTTTCTACACTTTTGAGGCATAAGCAATTAGGAAATAACACTTACTACCCAGGAACCAAAAAAAAAAATAATATTTGGTACACGGTGTAACAAGGTGGAGTAAGTTGTCTTCGAAGGGACACTGCAGAATCACTTAGCAGTGCAAGCTGTTGCCTGTGACATTGATAGATGGGAGTAGGGTAATGTACATACTTGAAGCTTCTATCAGTATAGCATCAACTCCATTTACTTCCCTGACGAATGTGACCTGTCCCTCGATTAGTATTGTATCCTAGATCTACCAACGGATAGATTGGAATTGAATGACCTGTCTCCTTGTGGCTGAAAGGGTATTCAGTATTTTGACACGACTTATTTTACCAAGAAACTACCAACATGTTTTAAGACACCTCTTTAGAAAAATTTACAATATTATCCTTTGGTGTAGTGTTCTTTCCTAGAAAGTCATGACTACATTCTGGACTTTCTTTTCACTTTCTTTACTTTCCCTGTTCTAAACTGTTAATCTATAACCTTCTGACTTTTTTACAACCAAAGAATCAAGCTGTAAATGACACCACTTAAAAAAAAAAGTCTCTTGTTTTATAAGTCCAGCATGAATGCAATTATTACAGTATACTTACTATTTAATTGCATGCCATTACAAATTGGTTATACTGTCTGTCATTTCAGTGTAATTACTATGTTACTAGAAGTTATAACAAATATGGTAAAGGTTGCAACAATTCCTGTATGAGGCAAAGACTATAAGATGATGATATCTTCATTTTCAATGAAGCTAAGCTGTGTATAGTTTGTGAAAATGTATTTTTTCTGCCCAATAAGGTTTTATATCAATAACATTTTCATCGATTTTGAAACTAGACGTGGCTTTAAAGCCTTTGAAGGGCACATTTCCCCCCTCCGCGGTAACAAGTTGATTTTTTTTTTTTCTCAGGCAAACAGTGAGCCAACAAATTAGTCCATCCTTCCTTGTCAACCTCAGGGCTAGATGCTGATCAGAAGAGAGAGCACAGACGCAAGCTACTGAGAGAACTGGAAGCCCAAAGCCCTCCATACGATGTGGTTTGTCCTGGTTTATTCCTACCACCTGCTGCACAATACATACAGATACGCCCTATGAAATTGCAGACCCCACTTACTAGCAATGCAACTGTTTGTAACTCTCTTTAATCTCCAAATAGAAATCATCCAGTCACATACAGTAGCAAACGTGGAACTGTCAGCTGAAGCCTACACTGTGCTGTTGGGTTTACCATCTGGTGGTGGTGGAACAGGGAATGGAGTTGGAGGATGTGTGTGGGGGATTATAGTCTACGGCAGGGAAACCTCTAACTTTGTAGGGTCAGCCCAAGGCAGCACTGCATTCTATTGTTCAACTATTAATATTTATTCTCCTAACAAGTTGACTCCTGGAAGTGAAATATGAATCACACAATGAAACAGATGTAGCACTTTGCAATCCCAGCATTGATTTAAAAAAATAAAAAATTTATGTAGCATAAACAATCCATTATTAACAATGTTTTTTTTTTTTCTTTTTACATCATTCATTCTCAGTCTATTACAAAATGAAAGTGATTAATACCAATTGAAAAGGATGTGCAATAGCTTGGAGTTAATTTTTCTCACTTTATCATTTCCACCAAAAAAAAAAAAAAAAAAGAATTGTTTAAAACTTAAATTTATGTTCTGTTTTTCTAGCAACAGTTTTAAAATCCATTACAACTAACAATATTATGACTGGTCCATACTTATTTATTTTTTTATTTATGTTGATATATGTCAATTTGGAATATAAATATATATAAACAATACTATTGATGAAATGCTTTTGCTGCTTTCTGGTACCTAATCACATTATGTGTTGTCATTGAGGCTTACTCCAGTGGTCTAGATACAATCAGACCACACGACCTACAGCAAATCTACAAGAATACAGCTGTTTACTTATAGTGTGCATTTTACATATTTGCATATCATGACAAAATTATCTAAAAGATTTGTAATACACTGACCGCTCGTTATATTGCCTCCCGCTATACTGTGGATTCGGATATATCGTGGTCCTGGAATTGGCTCTCCATTTTTACTGTCTAACTGTGCATGCCTTAGCTGCAATATACATAGATATATATATATATATATATATATATATATATATATATATATATATATATATATATATATATGCACTTAGAATTACTGTTTGTTTTATTTCGTACTGCAAATCACAAATAACAATATGCAAAACAATTAAAAACAAAGCATTCATATTGTACTGTTATTATATACACACACGCATTGCACAGTAACACAGAGCAAATTAAATATCGACTTGCTGAAGCGGTTTTTATTTTAGCCAACAAGGTGTTGACGTGTGGCAGCAATGCACTAAGCCACAAGGCAATGATGTCAGCTCCCTAGCAACAAGCCTCCTATGTTGTTGTTGGGAATTGATTATTTCAATGCAGCGGGTTTGTGCATTTGAGAAAGGAGAGGAAGACTTGTGAAATTATTTGGAGACTGAAGTTGATGAGAAGCAATTACACTTTGCTGTACTAATTAAAATGGTGAATATGACAAACGGGAAAAATCAGGTTACGTAGAGGATTTATGCTGGACCCTGACACATCAGATAAAACAAGGGAGTGGTTTACAGTATTTGTTATTAGCCTATTTGTTTTTTTATGGGTCTCTCATTATATCGCGGCCCTCAATATATAGCAGATTTATTTTGGACCCTGACACCCGCGATATATCGAGTGGGTTGTGTATTATAAATGTTAATACAAGCTGAGAAATTGATTCTAAAGCATTGGTAAACACTCCTTTAAAGTAAATTGATACAGATTCACTGGTAAAAGGCTGTGACAGGGCTGTGAACTGGTGGAGCCATGTTTTGGTGCTACAACTTGAAAAAGGTTTAATTTCTATGGTTTGTTAGAGGGGCTGCCGCTGGGTAATTTGGAGTTGTCTCTCAGTTTGTCAGACTGTGGAGTCAACAGAACCTGAGGGAGCGGCAGTATAATGGGCAGAAAAAAAGAAAAGTAGCTCTTTTTCTTTATTTGAACATGGGGTCCCCTGCACTGTGGGTACCCCACTCTACAATATGAGCAGTGAGATTTACTGGCAAGTGTATAATTGTAGGACTTTTATGCTCACTATAGTTTGAAAGCCTGAGCAATGACGATTTTGATAAAAATTGAACTTTTTTGTGTTATATATATTTGTTTTTGTACATTGTGTGATCTATCCAAGTGACTTGTACATATAAGGTAAATGTATTACCACCTCAGAAAATCAATAATATTACAGCAAATAAAAACATCAAAGGCTGCCTGTGACAGAAAGACAATGATTTTTGGTGGTAAATCTCCCTCTTGACCTGTGGAGGCGCTAAGTAATGGGAACGAGTACCCTGGACTACTTGGCCTGACACTTCATTCCAAGGGTTAAAGGGAAGTCGGTCATTTAGAAAAGAGAGGGGGATTTGGTACACTAACTAATCGACCCGGAAGGGAAATGATTTAGCAGCCGTGGACTGGAGGAGTGGCTGCAATTGTTTACCAAGGAATCATGAGTAACCGTATAAGTAGGGCTCGAAGCGGCATAATCTGTTCCTTCGTTTTGGTTATTGGTAAAACAACCCAGAAAGACCTGTATTGTGAATATACATGTTGTGAGTGATTGTTTGTTTTTGTCTAATTGTTGTTTAGTATTATTAGACAACTAACACATTCCGGAGCACAAGCCCGGAACATCACTGCACTTATATCACCATAAACTGCATTTCAACCACAATCACTAATTCACACACTAAACAGACTTGTGTATGTGTTGTGTGCTTAATGTGGGGATACAATAAACTGGTCTATTATTTTGGGACCAACCCAGGGATTATAAAGTAAGCAATATATGCTGCTGCATTACTTAGCAGCTTAAAAGGGATATTCTAGGGAGAATAAAAGGTAATTTCATGATATTATTGATGAAAGAAAACATTGTACAATATAACTCAAAAATGCAATACAGCCCACAATTATATTTCCTATCTGAAAATCTGCTGTGCTGGGTCTTACTAGCCCATTTTGTGAAATGCACATTAAGACAGAACGTAGTAAAATGAAATGCTGTGTTTATACCCATTTCAGACTTTCTGCAATACTTATTTTATCACATGACTTCTACTTCTCGAGAATTCACTATACTTTATGACTGCAGTCATATTGCAGCACTTGCTCAAAATAAGCATGAAAGTACAAGCAGAAATGAAAAAAAAAATGTTTGTGACAGGGTAGCCGTGTGTTGACGTCAGGCCAGATGCAAGAAGAAAAACAAAGGAAAAATACTGTTGTGCAAAAAGCAGCAACATGCTCCATTTTTATTTTTAATACAAAAATAAATAAAATATTTTAACAAAAAAAGCCACTGCTCACAGGGCAAATAAAACAGATAAACAAAACAAAATCACAAACACAAAAAAACTAAACACACAGGTCATGCTGGGCAGATCACTTTCACTGATCCTGTGTATATTTTAGTTTTGTTTTTAAACTGCTCTCACTCTGTTCTCTCCTGTGAACACCCACCCTGAGCAGGGAGAACTGCAGGCTTTTATATTAGTGACTGAGGGATTAACTAACTATCAATTATCTGCTAATCCCTCAGTCGCATTCAGCAGAGGTTTTTAATGCAGCTGGCGCTTCCCATCCATGCTGCAAAACAATACAAAACATACGGCTCTTTGCCGTCACATTTTATAAAACAATAATAAAACAACACGTCTACACCATCATACATACAAATAATAAATAATTAAACACAAAATACTAAACTGCACTGGGGCGGAGGGGCACCCCATTCTCCTCTCCCTGTTACATACCCAACCCTTCCCCCTTGTGCAAAGTACACATGGCCCTAACGGTCTCAAAGTCCTGGATGAGGGGAAGCAAGGTGTCTATAGTGGCGGCCATGGTGGGAGGTCCTTCACCCCGACTTCTTTGTGACTAGCAGCTCCCTCTTTCAGGGCTCCAGCCACAAAATCTCCTGCAGCAAAACTGTTGCAGGGGGAGCTGGTCTCCTGATCTCCCACCCTTCTTCATGGCCGGCAGTTCCCCTCTGTAGGGATCCAGCCACAGTATATCCTGCTGCCACGCAGGACTGGCAGCAACCCCAGGTGAAGCAGAGCCGGAGCACACCCAAACTAAGCAGAGCTGGCAGCGACCCCAGGTGAAGCAGAGCCAGCAACGACCCCAGGCTAAGCAGAGTCGGCAGTGGCCCCAGGCAAAGCAGAGTTGGCAGCGACCCCAGGCGAAGCAGAGCCCTCAGCGACCCCAGGCCGGCAGCGACCCCAGGCCAAGCAGAGCCGGCAGCGACCCCAGGCCAAGCAGAGCCCTCAGCGACCCCAGGCCGGCAGCGACCCCAGGCCAAGCAGAGCCGGCAGCGACCCCAGGCGAAGTGGGACCGTTAGCAACCCCAGGTGAAGTGGGACCATCAGCAACCCCAAGTGAAACGAGACCATCAACAACCATAGGAGACGGAAAAGAAACAGCTCCCCAAGCGAAGTGGCACAGAAGGCAGCCTCAGGTGATGCAGAGCAGCAGGCCAACCCCAGGCAATGCGGGCATGTCATCCCTGAGCAGAGCAATGCATGCATCCTTGGGCAGTGCAAGGGAGGCGATAGCAGCAGCGGACCCTTGGCAGGCGACGTTGGCAGCAGACTAGCTGGGGTGCTGGGGTTGACCCTCTTCATGGCCGCTGCGACCAGGCAGTTTTTCCCTGTGCTCCACTCAACAGCATATGTAGGGACTGCTGAGGACGCCAGCATCCTGTCCTGGTCCTACTAGGGGTGCAGGGAGATGCAGTTCCTGCATCTCTCCCTCTGGTGGTGATGGAGATAGAGGCCGCTCCTGCTGCTCTGCTCCTGATGACAAAGGCGGCAGGGTCTCTTCCCCTTCTGGCTTCGAAGGAAACAGGGCCCCCCCACGTGGGCTGTGGATGTTTGGCATCCGCTTGTTATTGGTGCCAGGAAGTCAGCCACCTCACCAGGAATTGCCCGGCGGCTATGGAATGTGGTATGACCTCCCATTATGTTCTGACAGCACCAGGTAAGTCCAGGGGTAATGAATGGGAGGGGGCTTGTATTGTTAATGTACAGTTCGGTGATGTAAATACCCATGTATTAGTCGACTCAGGATGTGGGCAAACTTTAATTAGAAAAGCTCTATTGGTGGGGGTACCTTGGTGGTCACGTGGGGTTGTGCTCATTTCCTGTATCCATGGGGATAACAAGGACAACCCCCTCACTAAATTAGATTTGACGATTGGATGTCATACCCACTGCGTAATCGTGGCTGTGGCTGAAAAGTTGCTATATCCAGTTATTTTGGGTCGATGGCCACATTTTGATACTATGATTAATAAAACGGTAAAGCCAGCCTCCGGTAAGACCTTGGGAGCAGCAGGGGAAACTATTGGGGATATTTTTCTGCTGCACACTGATTTGGTCCATTCCCGATTTCGCCCAAGAAAAACAAAAAGAGAGCAAAGGATTGAAAAATGGGAAGGAATGTTAATAAAGCAAGGGTGGGGTTTGGTGGGGGAAACTTCAGAATCAGTCATATGCAAGGGAAAGGGGATCAGAACTCAATGTGACCTGCAGAGGCAGGTTACTGAGGCCCCCAGTGCTGAAGCTACTTTAGCTCTACTCGATATCCTGAAATTCCGGGACCGAGATGTGGACCTAGTGTTGGAGCAAAAGAACAACCCTTCCCTGGCACACATCTGGGGGCAGGTTCAGTCTACCAAGGGGAAGGACGTAGGGGACAACCGACCGCTAACATATCCTCATCACATTATTGTCGTGCACTTACTGTATAGAGTATCCCAAGCCATGCGCACAAGTCAGATTGTAACACAATTGCTCGTTCCCCAGTCTATTTGACTTGAGATCATGCGGTTGGCTCACGTTGTCCCATGTTTGGGTCATTTAGGTAGCGATAAGACTCGGGAACAAATTTTGGCTCGGTTTTATTGGATGGGAGTTTTTAGTGAGGTGACGAGATATGTGGCGGAGTGTCTGGAATGCCAGCAAGTAGCGCCGGGGTATCCTTGATCTTGTGAAAGAAGAGTGGGAGGAGCAAACAAAAACTTCCAAAAACGTAGTCAAGTATGTAATTATGTTGAGATACTGCCTGGAATTGGTTGATCGTTTGGCACAATAAAATCTAAAACTAGCTCAGCATCGCCAGGAACAACAATACAACAAACAAGCATGAATTTGGACTTTTCGACCAGATGATAAAGTACTGTTGCTACTTTCCACATCAGAAAGTTGTATGCTAAGTGGCAGGGGCCATATGAGGTGATACAGGGAATTGGTAATGTAAATTATGAAATCAGACAACCCGTTCGCCGAAATAAACTTTATCATATTAATTTGCTAAAACCCTGGAATGAAAGGGAGGCCCTATTTATAGCTGATGACAGTTATGAAGAGGATTTTGGTCCCACTGTCAATCCACCGGCTACAACTTATATTCCGATGGGGGAACAGTTACTTCCGGATCAGAAACGCGAGCTCTACCAGTTAGTGGAAAGGTTACTAATGTTATTTCACTTGCCATTATTACTCCACCAGGTGTCAGGATTCGGAAGAGATTGTACCGGATCCTGGAGAGTCGCAGGGGGCCTGTTCACAAGGAGGTGGAGGATATGCTCGAGCTTGGAGTCACTGAACCTTCCCGGAGCGAGTGGTGCAGCCCGATTGTGATGATGGGCAAGAAAGATGGCTCCACTCAGTTCTGTGTGGACTTTCGAAAGGTTAGTGCCATCTCCAAGTTCGATGCGTATCCAATGCCCCAAGTGGATGAACTCCTCAACCGTCTGGGTAAGGAGCGATTAATCTCGACCCTGGATCTGACGAAGGGATACTAGATTCCACTCACTCAGAGCTCAAGAAAAAAAACTACTTTCTCTACCCCAGATGGCTTATTCTATTTCTGGACCATGCCCTTCGTGTTACATGGAGTCCCCGCCACCTTTCAGAGACTGATGGACCAGGTCGTGGTTCCCCATCATCAGTACACAGCCATGGTGATTTTTAGCTCCACCTGGGAGGAGCATCTTATTAGACTTTTAGCCATCCTACAGTCCCTAAGGGAGGCAGGGATAACAGCCAAGCGTGCAACAGCCAAGTGTGCATTTGGCAAAAAAGATACCCAATATCTTGGCTACATCATGGGTAATGGCTGGGTAAAGCCGATCGCCTCCAAAGTCCAGGCTCTTGTGGAGACGGCGATCCCGAGAACAAAGTCACAGGTAAGATCACTATTGGGGTTAGCCAGCTATTATCGCCGTTTATGCCACCAGTCAATAACTCGGTGGTATCTGGCGCTGCAAGCTTTCCACTATACTGTGAAACATCGTGCGGGTAAGGAGAATCAAAATGCAGATCTTTTTTCAAGGGAGCGGGCACCATTGGGGAATGCTGAATTAGCCGAGTATTCCTTCGGCATCACTTTGAGGGGTGAGATATGTAATAGATAGAGAAAGAATCGATGTTGAAAATCTCCCTCCCAATGAGAAAGGATGCCGTGTAAGGACAGTGGTATGCTGCATCCTAGATGGACCACCTTGATGGTAGGTGGAAACCGGAAGGTAACCATATTAGGAGGGATGTGTAGTTGCAAGTACACAGAATGGCTCCATTGCAAGCAGCTGCAGGACGGCCCTCTATTGGAGAAACCATGGCGATGGGTTGTTTGCAAGGAGGACTGTATTGGTACAAAGGGGAAGCAGCTACGTCGGTACGCTGCCTTGCACTGAGAATGTAACTACCGACTGTAGGATTGCATTTGTTTTTTTACATGTTTGTTTTGTTACGTGTTTGTTTGTTGTCTGCAGAGGAGGAATACGGAGCCAGCGGCTGCAGCCATGGAGCCAGCCCGCATCACCAGAGCACTATCCTCACTACATGACACCAGCACCACCCAGCAGATTAAGAGCACACTTTCGTGCATGGGATTATTGTGGAGTATTGTGTTTATTATTTGGGACTGAAAACCAGCTGTGGTTCTTTGTGTTCTTTTATTAAAAACACGGACGTTTTGGGGAAAACGTAACTGTTTGGACATTGTTTTATTCACCACACCACTTGCACAGATCACAGTGCACCTAGACCAGTGACAGTCAAGTAGATTTCTTAATGGGCTACTGTGACAGAAATACAATCAATCTTGGTTGTAAATCTCCCTCCTGACCTCTGAGGGCACTAAGCAGCGAGAACAGAGTTCTTTGGATTGGCTGGCATGACAGTTCTTTCCCAGTTCTTTTAGTTTGGAAGAAGGCTAGACTCCATTGCAAGAATGTATTGACCCGGAAGGGAAACGATGTAGCAGCTGCAGATTGTAGAGACAGCTGCACTCGTTTATCAAGGGGTCATGCATGACAGCATAAAAGGGAATGAATAATCGCAATCTGTTCCTTCACTTGGTTTTACAATTAGAAACTAGAAGGCCCACTAAAAACTGAAAACCATTTGTGAGTGTTTTGTTTGTTTGTGTTGTTAATAATTGTCTTGTTTGTAAACCACCAGATGGCTAACACGTATCTGGAGCTGTCACCTTGGGCCAGCACAAAGCCAGAACAACACTACACCACAGTTACAAAAATAACCTGTTATCACCCACCACGAGCACTGCTGCACACATCCAGGACTGGTGACTGTGTCTGTATTATTGTGGGGTGGATAAAGTGTGTTTATTATTTGGGCTGCAACCCATTATTATTACCTTCATGCACTACACATTGTTGTGTATTGCCAAGGTTTATTGTTTGGTCACCAGACCTGGATTAAAAATAAATAAAATCCACTTTCCAAACTGGACTACAGTTTGTCTGTTTTATTCCTGCACTGCGTCACCTCTCCACCTGTTTTATTCCTGCACTGCGTCACCTCTCCACCTGTATCTACTCAGCAACCTTGTCAGAGCTACATTTAGAAGAGGATGGATTTCTATGAATAACAAGTAAACATTTCATTTCATATAGGCATAGACAATAGACATAAACCAATTACCACTACCACAATCAGAATGAGTTTAACAGTATACTCCATCAAGCCATTTAAATAGTATTTAACAGCCTGTAAATGCATATCTTAAAATGCATTGTATGTATTGTCCACTATATGGATACCCACAGGATATTGCTGGCCACCGAACTAAGGAAATAAACTGGGATGATATTTAACCATAATATGAACCAAGGAATACAGCAGTAGATTGTATGAGCAAGAAACACATTTTTGTTTTAATTAAGATTGTCAACGGACTAGCAAAAGTAGGAAAATGCAACAATCAGTAGCAGCAGTAGCAGCAAAATTACATTCAAAATACGTAAGTGAAAAATATATAACAGAATGAAAAGGATATCCAATTACAATTACGTAATGTTTTAGTTGAACCCACTTGTATCAATATTCTGCAAGTGTTTAGCCACACAATACTAAATGGTGTCTCAGTACACTTATCTGAATTCCTTCAGGAACAAATATGATATATTTATTAGATTTTTTTCTACACCTTTTTAAAAATAAAAACATCAAAGGCGTAGGACACTCTTAAATGAATTGATTATATACCACACCCATCCTCAGAATGTTTACTGTCCCCTAATGTATAGAGATTTTTAACACCTGTTTGGCAATAAAACCTCTTAGGATAACTAAATAATTTAGCACATAAGGTCTATTGAAGTGAACACATGCATATTTAGATAAAGAACCCAAATATATCTCAGACAAATATATTGAGCACTATGTGGCCTATATACCGTAACTAGAGAAAAAAAAATACATAGGCATTGGTTTCTTAGATCTTAAAAACTTAATTAGCTTCTTTTAGAGGATTGAACATTTCATTATGGGGGTACATTTCACTTTTCTCCAGCAGATCAATAGATTTACACCCATGGTGTTATTAACTTCAACGATCTTCTTTTACAACCTAGATCAGAAGTGTGATTGCAGAATAGGACATTTAATGAGTAAGGTTTGCATTTGCTTTACAAATGGATGTATTTAACTGTTTAGGCTGGGGATACCTTTGAAGAAAATAAGTAAAACTGTTCTTTGAACTTAGACATTGGTAAGTTGCTGGGTCTGCCTTTATGGCTGGGTGAGTCACAGAGTTGTCAAAGGAACATGTAATACAGTTTTATTTCTGGGCAACTGATCCATTTGTGGTCAGTTTGATATGTGAAATGAGTTCCAGCCTCTGCTGGCACCGATTGGTTACTTGTCTCTGAAAGGTCACATGTATCTTACATGCATAGCCACAGTTATTCACTCACAGCCCCATGGCTTTTAGAGGCTCCTTGGTTTTGGGAATTTCATACTCCGGTTTCTAGGGCTATATTTAATACTTTAATTTTACTGCTGAAGTGTGCTATCCTGAAATTAAGCATTTGTAACCTACTCACATTGTGTTGGTTATCCATTCTAATAACAGTCAAATTAAATAATTATTCAAATATATCCAAATATTTAGTGATGGTAACTAACTGTATTCTAAACTTTATCCTTGTGATCACCTTATATGAAGACCAAATCATAATAACCCTGTCTGCCACCTCCCTCTAAAGACTAGTTGTTTTTTAAGAGTATTTACTTCCTTTTTGTTGGTTCTAATTGGATAAATTCACTGAATGTGTTCTCTGTGCTAATATTTTCAGTATATGTGTTAATAAGTCACTTTTTTATTATGTGTAGACCTACCATAGGTTGTTATTTATTTTACTTAAAACAGAAACTGACAAATTAATTCTAGTAAATATGTTTGCAGTAATTTGTTCTTCACTAAATTGTACAAAAATATATATCATTAAAAATGCATTAGTTGTTTCTTTCACATAGTGCAGAAACCTACAAGGTATTACATTAGGTAAGATTTACTGTTATTATATATTTTTTCCTGCAGGCTCTTTAATTTCATTCATATACACGCTATTTAGTGTGACCTGTTGTATATGGTAATGCATATACTGTAAGTTAATAATGACCTATTATGTTTGTCATTAAAAATTATGCTAATTCATAAATAAAATAAAGTACATGTACTCACAGGCATGTGCTGATCAATTTATAAAATTACTGGTTTTGTGGACCCTTTTACTTTTAAAATATCTTAAAATTAATTAAGTGTTATATAATCAAACACTGTATTCTGATCTATAAAGAAAAAAAAATGAAGACTTCTAAAGCAAATTCTCAGTAAATGAATGTATTTACTGAGAATAATTGATTTTGCTTGAATCCGAATGTTTCACAGAGACTGCTGTAACATTACACCGTAGGTTATCAAAAGAACTGTGGCCTGAAAAGAGCTTCATCAAGTGTGATGTCATTAGAGCACATATGTCATCATTAATTAAAAGTAGTAACCCAAAATAGCATGAACACAACTTTTGGGGTGAGCACCTCCAAAATGTATTATTGTACATGGGTGCCAACAACCCCCAAAGGTGTGCAAAGAAAATGAACATGAAAATGAAAATTATGTGTCTCTAAAGGAAACAAATACCTAACACTAAGTCTGCTTGTAGAGTATAGCGTATAAATGACAACAACTTGAAACTGTTAAATGCATTTAAGTTACTTATGTTTAATATTTTATCGATTAATAAGACCAGACAAATATTACTATACTCTGTTGACAGGCTGGTTTTAGTGGTGACATCAGACCAGAAATAAACACACAGCACTTTGAGTGAAATGATGAATGAAAGCGCTGCTGCTCGGTTTATTAAGCACGGAAAAATAAAAGGTTTGAACAAACACAAAAGCACTTTGTAGAATAAAACAGCACAGTAGCCAAAATGAACAGGCAATAAACAGACAGACAAATGACTGGACGAACAGACACAAACAAGTACCGTGCTGGTTCTCCAGCACGTAGTAGCAATTGTTATACTTTGTTTCTTTTAGTTCCCTTTCAATTCGAAAATAACCATCAAGTATGGGATATCGCCCCCAGGCGGTAGGATTTACCTGAGCTTATGTCAAAGCTGCCGATAGGCTGGTGCATTCACTGACGTCTAAGCCTGCCCCCTTGTCGACTTAGAATACCCAGTGCACGCAGCATTACGTTCTCCTTTGCTTTCAGCCAGGTAAGTATAAGCACGTAAGTATTTTTCTCTCTGAGAATCACTTACATTCTTGTATTAACACTGTTATACTCGTTTTAGCTTTAAGCTTGGGAAGCTGGCTACTGCCCTTTCCCTGAACTGATTCAGTGTTAGCTTGCTGAGCGATTAAAACATTTTTGTTTTACACTTTTCACGCTTGCTCTTACTAAATGTTTTTATCCGTCTTGGCCTTTGGCTGCCCATCTTTTTTACATATTAATATTTTATTAATATTGTTTCTATTTTGGTTGTTGTCGTGTTTTTTGATCTGTTCTCTCCTTTTAGTAGAATAGATCTTAGCAGGGGTACGCTGCACGTTCTGCCTACTAGGCCACATATTGCAGCTTCAGTCTTGAGTTTCAAGCAGCCCAGGGTTGGAGCTTGCTTGTCAGCCAGCACAGTAATATCAACAGCGGCTTATACCAACTCGCCACATGGTCATTATTAGCTTAGCTACGCGTTGTGCATTGGCTATAGTACCCCTCCATTAAAAAAAAAAAGAAGACAACTACCACAAACATGTCTGTTGTTGTGTATATAATACTGTATTGCATTAAAAACCATACAGGTGAGTTTGTAGCTCGAAGACCGATGCACACGCATTGGTGCGTGGCATGGCGCACCAACGCTTAGTGCACACGCTCGCGCTTCGACGCTCGACACTCGGCGCAAGTGCCTTGGTGCTCGGTGCACACGCTCGGCGCGCGACACTTAGTGCACGTGCATTGGCGCGCGACGTGGCGCTTCGACGCTCGGTGCATGCACTTGGCGCTTCAGCGCTTGACGTTCGATGCACACACCTCGGTGCTCGGTGCACACGCTTGACGCTTGCCGCAACATTTTGATGCTTGGTGCACGGCCTCGGCACTTCAGCGTGCGACACTTGGTGCACAAGCCTCGGTGCTTGGTGCACACGCTTGACGCTCGGCACACATATCTCGGTGCACGCACCTCGGTTCTTGGCACTGTGCTTCTATGTTCAGTGCACGTGCTCGGCACTTGATGTTCAAATATCGCACATCGACCCAGGGATGAACCAGTTGTGTCGCTTGTCGTCCAGCTGGCGGTTCCTCCACAGACTCTGTCGGCTCCACCTGTACAACAGCAAGACCCACCCTTAGTGTCTTGGGATCTGGATGCATCAGACATGGAACACCTCCTCTATGAAGAGGAATTGGACACAGAGTCGGTCTCGCAGCACTCTGAGCAGGAGCCTGCGTTGGATGTGTTGGAGACAGATGACCCTTTGTGGTCGGTAGTTGAGCGAGCAGCTTGTCACTTGGGAGTTGAGTGGCCAACCGTGCAAGAACCTAGACGGTCCCTTTTTGAATCACTGTCTGCACAGGTACATCATACCAGGATGCTTTCAGCATTCCCGGATTTTATCAAAGAGGTGCAGTCCACTTGGGGTGCTCCGGCCTCTTCTCCTGCCACATAGCAAAAAGCTTCAGCTTTTTCGGCAATGCAAGGGGCGGATGCAGTTGGGTTGGCATCTTTTCCACCAGTAGATGTTGCTTTCATTGCTCTGGTGAAGATCCCGACACTATTGGGCTGACAAAGGATCTTGCATGCCCTAACAGGCAATGCAGGACTACGGAGGTACACCTCAAGAAAGGATATTTGGCGGCAACAGAGGCAGTCAGTTTATCTAATTTTGCTAGCCTGTGAACAGTGTATCAGACAGCGATTATTAAGGACCTCCCAGAATGATCCTCGTGTATCTTCGAACTGAATTGGGGTTAGTTACCCAATTATTGGTGAGACTGGCCCAGTTGAATGCTAGGGCGCAGGGTTGGAGTATAGCTTTGTTAGTGGTGGCTAGAAGGCAGCTCTGGCTCTGGCAAGCAAGAGTTCAAGAGCCTGACAAGGTTCCCCTGTTCGATGCCCCTATTACACCAGAGCACACGTTTGGCCCAGTGGTGGAAGACATGCTCCAATGATCTGCTAAGGCCTGGGAGGCTTCTAAGCAGATGGAGCAAATGTGACCACATCAGGGTTTCCAGCCAAAAAGCCTACAACAACAGCAGCAGTGGCGTAGGACACCACCACACCAGCCGGCTTGCCCAAGAGGTAGAAAGCCCTCACCTGAGAATACTGCAATGCGCAGTCAGCCTGTTTTCACCAGACCACAGCAGGAAGGTTGGCATTCTAGAGGAGGCGGTAGACCACGTCCTTGTGGTCCCGCGCAGACCTCTAAGGAACGGCCACTGACCAAAAAGCCATGAGACATCCAGACAGCCTTCAACCCACCCCTACACCCCTCCACAGCTCCAATTCTGGCAACTATACACCGACGACATCTGGGTACACAAAACTGTAGCCAGGACAGTGAAGGACTTCAACCAGTTCAGCACTGAGTATGGAAATATAACCGTTGCTGAGCAAGCACGCTATCCAGCCAGTAGACCCGCACCGACACATAATCCAGTCTCTCCGGTACGGCGACTGGTTTACCACCGTGGACTTGAGGGATGCATACTTTCACGTCCCCATCTGTCCCAGTCACAGGAAGTACCTATGTTTCACCTTTCAGGGCAAGGAATACAAGTTTCGTGTCCTTCCATTTGGCCTGTGACTCGCTCCTCGAACCTTTTCCAAGTGTATGGATGCCATTCTGGCCCCAGTGCATCTGACTGCTGAACTATCTGGATGACTGGCTCGTCTGTGCGCAGTTAAGGGAGCAGTTGGTAGAGCATACAATGTGGGTCACAGACCTCATCCAATGACTGCATCTAAGGTGAACTCGGACAAGAGTCGTCTCGTGCCAAGCCAACAGATCGAGTTTCTGGGTCTGCATCTGGACTCATTGTCCATGGAAGCGACCTTATTGTCACAAAGAGTTGCCTCAATAGAGCAGTGTCTCTCCCTTTTCAGGTTGAGAAGAACAGTGAGCATGACGTTATGTCAGTGCATGCTAGGGTTGATGGCTGCCGCCTCTCAGGCCCGCCCATTGGGCTTACTACACCAGAGACCTCTTCAGGCCTGGTTCAATGCCTTCCGGCTGCATTTGAAGCGAGACAGACATTGCAAGTTGGAGGTTTTCCAAATGTGCTGGAGAGCCCTGCGTTGGTGGAAGGTTCCATCCAATATTCGTCAGGGCTTGCACATGGGTCCCATCTTCCGGAGGGAAGTGATCACCACAGATGCCTCAAACGAAGGTTGGGGTGCGGTCTGGAATGGGAAATAAACAGGCAGAGTGTGGGCAGGACCTTGGAGGTCAGCTCACATCAATGCTTTGGAGCTCAGAGCGGTGGACCTCGCCCTACGGTATTTCTTGCCGGTGCTTCAAGAAAAGCACATATTAGTGCAGTCGGACAACACCATGGTTGTGGCATATATCAACCACCAGGACGGGTTGCGGTCCCAAGGGCTTCACCAGATGGTAGTATGGTTATTGCTGTGGGCACAACCTCGACTAACTTCCTTCCGGGCAGTCTATTTGCTGGGCCGAACCAATCACGCAGTGGATCTTCTCTCCAAAGGAGGTCCCCTTGTGGGCAAATGGCGCCTTTACCCTCAAGTGGTAGCGCGCATTTGAGAATGGTTTGACAGAGTGCAGGTGGATTTCTTTGCTTCACGAGCATCCTCGCACTGCCCACTGTGGTTCTCTGTAAAGGACCTCGACAGCCCCATAGGAGTTGACGTACTGGCCCACGAGTGTCAGCCAGGGCTCCTGTCTGCTTTCCTTCGATACCGATGCTCCCCACATTCTTGGAGAAGGTCAGGGTAGAGCAAGCAACAGTGATTCTCGTCGCCCCTCGTGGCCTCAGAGAATATGGTTTTCGAACCTGGTGCAGCTCTTGCATTGTCGCCAGAGGGAAGTCCCTCTGCGAGCGGACCTCTTATTCCAAGCCCAGGGAGGGCTGTGGCATCCGAGTCCCAAGCTGATGCAGCTATGGGTTTGGCTCCTGACCGGGAATGCCTGTCCGCCTTAAGACTGTCGACAGCAGTTATTTCGACCATTCAGTGTGAGAGCTCCCTCTGCTAGGTCGCAGTACACGTACAAGTGGCAATTGTTTCAAGATTGGTGTCTGGCTGAGGGCTATGACCCAATATCGTACCCGATGGCAGTAATACTACAGCTCCTTCAGAAGCTTTTAGATGAAGGGAACTCTCACTCTACACTGAAGGAATATTTAGCTGCCATAAAGACTTGCAATGTATGTATTGATGGGTTGTCACCAGGATGACATTTTTTGGCATCTCATTTCTTGAGGGGCGCAAGACGCTTACGACCTCCAAAACGGACCAGCTTACCGTCGTGGAGCCTTGATGTGAAGCCCTTACCAAGACCCCATCTGAGCCTCTCCACAATGTGGAGTTGAAGCTCCTGTCTGTAAAAAACATGTTTTTACTAGCTTTGGTTTCAGCTAAACGAGTGAGTGAGTTATACGAACTATTAGTGCATCCCCCTTATACTCGCTTCACAGGAGACAGGTCTAGGGTCTCCATGTGTCCTAATCCGGCTTTCTTGCTGAAGGTTATATCTCCAGCCCACGTGAACCAGTCGGTGCAGTTGATGGCATTCCATCCCCCCCCTTTCTCTTGCCTAGAGGAAGAACAGTAACACACGCTCTGCCCAGTGCAGGCATTACAGTGTTATATTGACCATACCCGAGGCGTGAGGCAGACACAGCAGTTGTTTGTGTGTCATGGTTCCAAGACCTTGGGGCAGGCATTATCAAAGCAATGTCTTTCCCACTGGATAGTGGATGCTATTAAGTTAGCATATGAATCTGCAGACCTTCTGCCACCAGGGCCTCTACAGTTATATTGATGGCCCTGCTATATATATAGTGCCTATAGAAAATCTATACCCCCTTCCAAAATGTTCACCTTTTGTTGCCTTATAGCCTGGAATTAAAATGCATTAAAATAGTTTTTTATTTATTTATCTACACATCCTACCCCACAACTTCCAAGTGAAAAAAATATTATAGAAATTTGTAGTAAATTAATTAAAAATAAAAACTGAAATAACGTGGTTGGATAAGTGTCCACCCCACTTGTAATAGCAATCCAAATTAGCTCAGGTGTAACCAATCACCTTCAAAATCACACACCAAGTTAAGTGGCCTCCACCTGTGTTACATCTGTGCCAAAAATTTGTGGCATGACTTGAAGATTGCTGTTCGTCAATGCTCTCCAAGGAACTTGACAGAGCTTAAACAGTTTTGAAAAGAAGAATGGTCAAATATTGCCAAATCTAGGTGTGCAAAGTTGATAGAGACCTATCCCAACAAATTCACAGCTGTAATCTCGCTCACATAAAAAATACAAAACAAATACTACATTAATAGCAAAGTTTTAAGGTTACAGATAGGAAGCAGTGTTAATAAATTCCTTAAACAAAAGCACTGGCTAATGTGTGTACTACTAGTAATGGTAATGGTGTTTATAATAATAACAGTATACTTATGGGAGGGCACTTAATTTAAATTTAAATAAAATATATACTTGTATGTACAACTCAAAAAGGTTAACTCTAAAGGTTAGCTCTTATATCACAAATCCCTATTTATGGTCTCTCTTGGACTCTATTATATCTGGTGGCTGCGAAGGAGGATAATGTCCAGTCTGTTGTCGTGAAGTGTTGGTGTTACTGTCTGTTGCATCAGATATGTGTTCAATGTTTGAGACAGTGGATGATGGTACAGTATGTTGTGAAACTCTGTGTTGTGAATCTATGTTATGGATATGTGGTTGTAGAATGGTATCATTCCACATATGCAATCTTTTACTGAAAGGCATGTAACTTTGTGTGGGGGTTAAAGGATGGGCCTGTTGTCCTTGTGATGGTGTTGCTGTCACAGTGGAGGAGAGTGGGTGAGAGAATCCAGGGGAACAATGGAGGGCACTGGAACTGGATTCCCCTCTCCTTTGTGCTTCCTAGAACAAAATGTCACAGTTGGTAATGTGGTAAGTATGTAGAAAGAGTGATTGTATTAAAAAGACTGATAACTGTATTGAGAAAATTACATTAATTTCATTGTGTTCCTTCTTCCTCACTCTGCTTGTCTTCTTCAGCACCTATTTTAAGTATCAATATACTTTAGTAATGTTATATTTCAACTGTAGACCTAATAGGGTGGCCAAGTCTAGTCCTGCAGAGATGCAGTCATGCAGGTTTTCTAGGTCTCTCAGTCATAAATCACTGGAAATCTTGAACCGTATTAGGGAAAGTAAGCCTAGTAATTTAGACTTGTGATAAGAGGATAAACAGAAGACAATGTGCTCCTCCAGCACCAGCCTAGGCTGTTCTTGTGATATTTCATGTAATACAGAATTGTATTAAATTATACCTTGTGTATTCACTCCAGCACTGTCACTGTCAATAGCATCTTCCACTTCTGCGAGGTACTATTGACCATATTTGTGCATGAATTTGGGGCAGACTTGGTACAGACATACCCGCTGAAAGCCGCGTGTGTTGCTGTGTAACCACATTGTGTGCGTCCACTTTTAGCCTCTTCCATAAAATCTTTATATTGGCCAAAGTACTTGGCCGTCTATGTGGGTACTTAGTGTTAGTCCCGAGTGCACCTTAGTATTGTTGTGGAGTCCTTCCTCCCATCCTCCACTGTTTCCACAACATCTTTTATGCACTATATGAAGTTGAGTTTTTGCTCCAGTGTATAATTTTGTACACGAGGGGCCTTGGTTACAGTCATATGGATGTACTGAGAAATTATGCTTTTAAAAGCTATACATGTAACAATGCATTATCATCAGCTGTGCACACATAATTTATATCACCTGCAATGCTTTCACACAAATAATTTTGAAGCGTGAATTGATCAATAAGAACCAATACAGGTGTTGGTTGTTCTCTAACACAACATTATATTAACAAATCCAGTACAATGTAACATTTTTCAAAACTTTATTTATATCTTTTGAAATTACTGGTGTGAATAATACAACCCCCCTGCCTTCTCTAAACAATGATCCAAGTAACAAAATCAGAACCCTTCCCAGCTATCCCACCCTTAATATAAACAAAGTAACAAAAAAGGGGAATTGAGGCAGAAAACAGTGATTGAAAACAGGTGTTCTCATTGTTTTCTTTTCTAAAGGCTCTTCAATGCACCACATTGACACAGTTGCTCAAAATCTGTGACGATGTTGAGCCACTACGAGAGAGTAACATACTGTATGTACGAAGAGTACAATCAGCCCAAATGATATCCAGGCATTATCGTTCCTTGCATGATCCTTTCACAGTTTACAATGAACAGGAGTTTAAAATGAGATTCAGGTTTTCAAAGAACAGTGTCAGAAGATTAATTGAGATCCTGGAACCTCGACTGCAATCCAAGAGATGAGGGGACCACCCCTTGCACCCCACAATCCAGGTTATGTTAACGCTCTGTTTTTTTGCCACTGGATCTTTTTATCGTAGTGGTGGCAATATCATACAAGTACACGAAAGCACCGTTTGCTGTACTGTTTATAAAGTCACTGCATCCCTACATACTTGATATATAACTATGACAAATGAAGAGGAGCAGCGGGACATCTGCACAGCCTTTTTTAGCAAAGCAGGAATCCCGAGAGTTGTTGGTGCCATTGACTGTACACACATTCCCATTCGCTTTCATGGGCAAAGAAAGGATCCAATGTACATCAATAGCTGTGGGTATAGTTCCATCAACTGTTAGATGGTGTATGACCATGACCTACGATTCCGCAACGTGGTAGCAAGATGGGCTGGCAGCACACATGATGCTAGAATTTTTAACAACACTTGCTTGAAATCATGTTTGGAGGAAGGCTTGTATTGTAGAGTCCTCTTTGGTGACCACGGCTATCCTTTATGAAGGTATCTTCTGACGCCTGTGCACAATCCCTCAACACCAGCAGAGCTGCGATATAACAGGAGTCATAAAAAAGCAAGAACACACATTGAAAGAGCCTTTGGAATCTTAAAACATTTTTCTTGTCTCTCATTTGGTCTGCGTATCAGTGCAGTAGCATCATTGTGGCCTGTGCAGTCCTCCACAACCTTGCTATCAACTGGGATGAACCACCTGTTCCACATCCAAGACACTCAACACACATGGGCTGTTTCGACACTGTTCTCATTCATTGGACCACAACAAGTACAAAACAGGGAAGGGATGATATTCCAAAGAAGTATCATAGATAATCACTTCTAAAAACACCCTGAGAAGAGCACTGTTTATTTTATTTTTAAAATGTCCCCCCAGGTCCTGCAACTGTGTCCTCGCCAATTACCATTAAAGAAAAAACCCATTATAGCCCATAGTGTAATTATTAAGCATAATAAACACAATACCTCAAGAAGAACTTAGCGATTCTGGCATAATTATCCCTAGATTCATGATGAAAAGAGATTAACAATTAATATTATGTATATTTACATATTGTGACGATATCAAAAGCATGGCATTAGTTCAGTTATCTGTAAACGCACAATATAAGTTTAATACTTATTCGGTTGGTGCGATGTTTAAAACAAAGTCTTCTTAACACGGTCATCCTCTCTGTGGAAGTTAGTTGTGCAGCAGTGCAGTGCAGTATCCCCATGAAGTCTGTTGGCAAAAGCTTTCATCCTACCGGAGGGAACCCATCTTCTCTGGGACAGCTTTGATGATTGCATCATTGCCTCTTCATTAAAGAACTTCTGAGTTTAATAAGTTGAGAGAGATGAGATGTTTTGAAGAAATAGTGAATCCAGCGAGCAAATCCAGAGAGCAAGAATTCAGAGAGAGAGAAAATCCCTGTTTTGAGTTTAAATAACACGATGTATAGGCGTTCCCTTGTACTGTAAACAAGTCATTGTCGGTCCTTCCATTGGTTCACAGTATTTGATAGACAGTTGCTTGTCACACAAAAAGGGTGTGTTAGGAATAGAATGTATTCACCTATTTCGTTATCAAAGGATATTACATTTATTGTTGAATCCTTCTATTCAGTATAACTTTAGTTACATTCATTAGAGAAGGATGTACATTTCAGTTCCATTCTCTATACAAAATTATGATTACAAGCATATAAAACGCAGCATAATACAATCAAAGGATAATATTCAAAAATAGTTATTAGTTTATAATATTCATTTAAAACACAATAAAACCTTCAGGTTTATTGAGAAACTTACTTAAAATAACTGTTAAACTTGTGTCTACAAGTTAAGTAATTAAAAATGATTATTTAAGCATTTTAACTAACTTTTAACACAATAGTGGTAAAACTGCATACTCACTATTGCTTCCCTTGGTAAGTTTTATGACACCTTAGGAGGCCAGACAATCAGACAGCATTTTGAAAGGCGAAAAAGAGTTAACACAGTTTGTGGCCTGTGCCTTTGGTTTAAACAACAAGCTTTGAAGTAGATCTGGTTAAGAATATTCTGGAATTGGTGTTAACAACCCAATCACAGCATGCCACTCAGCAACATCTTGAATTAAATATCTGGGAAATATTTATATTAAAATTAATTTAAACATGAATTTACTTGACATCACGATACTAAAATTCCTAGTCCACAGCAAGAGTTAGACTAAGTTAGTCCCATACTTAGTATCCTCTAGAGGGCAGCAGCAGTTATTTTTGGGTTCGCTGCAATTGAGACCTTTTTTAGTAGGCAGCTGGGGACTAACTTCAGCCGCCAAGTTCGTTGCAATTGGTATTTAACTTGCGTACTAGTTTAGTACGAAGTTGCATACTAACCACGGGATCACCCCCAGTTAGTACGCTGCTTTCAGTTTGTTGCATTTGACACATTTATATCCCATGCACCAATATCTATACACCAGCATTAACACACCACACGCAACATATAACACACAAATACACACAGGGACGGGGCACATTGCCACAACTCTTCATTAGTACAGTCCAGCACTACAGCCAAAAAGTGATCATTCTACAAAAAATAACTAAACCATAAGTCTATCATAAACATCTGGTGACCTATACTCCACTGAGTGTTATTTCACACTCAGTCACCACACAGAAGAGCAAATGAGGAAAAATTGTAACGATTTAATTCATTATTTATTAAAGAAGACTTTAGCAGCAGTCTTCCACACACTTGCTGCTCAGGTGACAGAACACTTCACTTTTCATTTAATACACATACTATTGTATTTGAAAATATCAATTTTGAAAACTAGAAAAAATTTACCCCCACACATTTTGAGGGAGGTGCATAGGTGCACATTTTCTAAATTTCCTTTGTGGAAACAGAGATCACTATGGGATATTTATACCCCAGAAGAACCCCATGCTGGTAACTGATTTATTAAAGTATGTGCATTTAGATGAACCCTTTCTTCTTTTTGCTGCAATAAACTACCTCCCCCATAGAAATAAGACTTGAATAAATGCACAACATGAAACAGACATTTAAAGATCTCTTTGCAAGGGTCTCTGCTCATTAGAACTACAGCTGATTCGAGTTGCTCGAACCCATCAATAAGAGGGAAGAATGAGAAAAAAAAGACAAAAGGTTTTCAGGGTGGAATTTGATTTTTTTAACCAGTTTTCTGATTTGATGTTAAATATCTGGAATTGGGTAGGTATTTTATTCTGAGGCTCACGTCATGTTTTATGTGTTCTGGATATGCTGTACTCATCTTTCAATTTCCCAAACAGATTGCTTCAATATTATAATGAAAGGGACAGCCCAGCTGTGCTACAGAAGAGGGCAGCAGGCTATAGTATTTCCAGAATAATCCGCCTTGGGTCCCATGAGCCTTCTGGTGTGTACAAGTCACTATTGCTGGGGCTCATCTGGAGGATTGTTTCCTGACACATGTGCCAACACCAGCCTGTGGGCAAAATAATAAAAATGGCAAAATGGTACTGAGGAGAATAAATTTAAAAAAAAAACTCCTGTTATCTGTATTGGGCTGCCTTGTCTGTCTGCACAGGGTTGTTAATGCCGATAATTCACTTTAGAAAGGCTTATCTAGGGTTTATATTTTTTTCATGACAAAAAAAAAGAATATAAAGGGTATACTAGCAGTGTTTTTGTGTAGATGTTTTTCTCCAGTGGTCTAAACAAAGATATAAATTTTGATCTAAATCTACATGCCAGCAACATTTCTCTTTTAAAACATGCAGTGCATTTGAATTGACACCTTTGGAAGATGTATTTATTTCATAGTTTCACCAGAGTAATCTAACATAATGTAATGTACATTGACATGTCTGTTTTTACAAAGTCTGTACCACATTTGTTCAATTGTGTAATTGTGCATGTGTGTAAGCATGTACAGTATATCTTTGGTCATGATTGTGCATGTGCACAAATGCTTGTGTGTGCCTTAATGCTTCATGGATGACTTTCCATCTGAAATATTATTGATGGTTTGTTTCCATCTCTTGACTCTGTTACTATGCTATTACTTAATGCATAACAACATTGAAAACTATTTAATCAATATCACTTGCAAAATGCAATATTGTATAAACCACATGCTTAAAAATTTCTGTTGGAAATTGGGCTCCTAGTATAAAAACTTAATTGCAATTACTGGTGACAAATGTATTAAAGCTGTGCTGAAAGTGAGCCACTCTAGAGAATTACAGCTCTGTAGATGACAGCAGAGCATTCAGGCGTGCTGCCACCATGCTGAGTCTTTCACAGTTGCCCCAGTCAACACTGTTAATAATCAGTAAATAAGATCTGCAGGTGGGCAAAGAAGGCACCCTGGGCCTTGAGGCTGTGGCTTCTAGCAGCAGTAAGGGTGGCTGGTCTCTTTTGCACACTGCTGCTTATATTTCCACACACACCCTCATCAGCACACGGTCGTCCTCTTTAGCATTGCTTAAAGGCATGCAAACTGTGAGGCGGGGGATGTGAGGGGCTAATTAATGCAAGCATTTGTCAGTGATTAAGCTTCAAATATAAAAGGTCGCCCGAACTGCAAATGAGCAGTCTTTCCATGCCTTGCTCTTAGGGCAATCTAAACCTTTGCAGGCTAAATGGTAAGGTGCAATTTCATGGATTAAAACACCCTCATCACAGCCTAGTGCACTGGTCATTGTTTTCACCTGTCCATTAGGCATACAAGTTAAAAGCGGTGATTTGTGTCATTTAAGAATGAAAAATAAGCCCCTGTACAAGATCAATAGTTGTTTCAATCGGTACTAGACATGATTAATTGACTGTCAGCAATTAATGACTGAATGATTGCAACCCGCCATCTCAAACATATACTGAAGAAATATTAGCTCTGGATAGAATACGGTTCGTTATTGTGGAAGCTTTTGCCCTACTATTTGAATGTTTTGTTTGTCAACACACCCTCAGGAGTTGAGTGACTGGATTGGCAAATAACTTTTAGACTTTAAAATCAGCGTGTTAACATCAGAAATATGACAGGATATTTAGCAGCTATTCTGTTTTTTTATATTATTTGTATGCTATCCACATACTTTTTTTTTGTATATTTTGTATTTCCTTTGGTACTGCTCATGCTACAGTACATACTTCTAATTATTAAATATGATGACGATTTATAAATGTATAGCAATACTTGTTATGCAAAATTATCTTTGGTATTGCGAACAGGATGGCTTTGCAGGGGTGATGTCAGACCAGAAATAGACTCCAAACACTGATGCATGGTGGTGAGTTTTATTGCAAATAATAATAAACAAAAGGGTTTAAACAAAACATACAAAACAAAGGGCATGTTGGCCATACAAACAGACAGACAAAACAAACGTGGACGAAGCTAACAAACAAGTACCGTTCTGGCACTTCCAGCACGCTGTAGCAATTGTTATTTTTAATCTCAAAAACTCCTCTCTCTCACCCGTTATCCACTCACAAACACACAACCCTGTGTGAGTGAAAACATGCAGCTTTTCTGCAGCTGTACCGAGACTTGATTGCTAATCATTCATTCAATTGGAGTCTTGGTACAACTGTACGCGAATTCATAAAAGTGCAATTCCCCGTGCTCACATATTATTTTACTTGCAAGTGAAGTGCTGTGCAATCCTCGTGCCTAAATACAAAATAAACATTTTAAACACTTGTGCTCATAACCCATATTTATATCTCTTGTATTTTGTACATAAACACCAACACTAACACACTACATACAACATAAAACACTTATAAACATAAAGGGCGGGACACTCTGCCATAGGTATCCTTTAGTTCAAAATGTTTTTTTTTTGTTGTTTTTTTTCGCTATCTACTGTAGCTGTTACAACTGTAACAAAAAGAAAAAGAAAATTGCTTAGATTTATAACATTGTAAACAATATTGACATATGCCTGTCAAGGGAGTCTTGCAGTATAGTACCCATAAGATATAATAATGAGATTGATTGCTCTCTCAGCCTGCCTACTTTCTTTGTCCAGTAGAAACATCAACCAAGCTTGAATCACATGACCCGCACTTGAACCTAATGAAATGTGGTTGAATAAGAGGATTAAAATACCAAACACAGGTGCACAAACACACATTTATAATAATGTTTTAATGAAGTAATAGTGTATAGAGACTGTCTTACTTTATATTAATAATCAATCAACATTTAAACGTATACATGCATGGTTCAATTCTAATCAAATGGAGGGAGGGGATACTCTTGGGGAATAAGCATAAGGGTAATGTGGACAGTCTGGCTGGTGGCGATGTCAGACCCGGAAGAACACATAGTACTGTGAGGTGACATGTGGATTGCGCTGCTGCGCCCATTTATTGCAAAATAAAAGAGTTGAACCAAATACAAAATACTAACACTAAACAAAAGGCCACGTTAGCCAAACAAATAAATAATAAACAATAACAATAGTATGCTGTTGCAAAACCAGCATAAGTAGCAATTGTTATATCCTTTTTCTTATTAAATTGCCTCCTCCCCACAGACAAACACACAACCCTGAGTGAGTGAAATGTGCATGTACATATACTGTTGTGCCGGGATTCAATTATTAATTAATCACTCACTTGAATCACAGCATGTGAACTAATTTGTTCACTCCCCATGCTCACATAGCAATACATATTTTATCTACATGTGAAGTGATTGTGCAATCCTCGTGCCTAAATACAACTATATATTTGAAATCACTCATGCTCCACAGGCACATTATATCCTGTGCACCAATATATACAGTGGCTTGCAAAAGTATTCAGACCCCTGACCAATTCTCTCATATTACTGAATTACAAATGGTACATTGAAATTTCGTTTTGTTCGATATATTATTTTAAAACGCTTAAACTCAGAATCAAGTACTGTAAGGTGACATTGGTAAATATAAATGTTGGGAAATATTTTTAAGAAAAATAAAAAACTGAAATATCTTGCTTGCATAAGTATTCAACCCCCACACATTAATATTTGGTAGAGCCACCTTTCGCTGCAATAACAGCTTTAAGTCTTTTGGGGTAAGTAAGTACTAGCTTTGCACACAGTGTCGGAGTGATTTTGGCCCATTCTTCTTGGCAGATTTGCTCTAGGTTGTTCAGGTTGGTTGGACGACTGAAGCAGATTCTCTTGCAGTATTTTCCTGTATTTTGCTCCATCCATTTTTCAATTGTAACAAGATGCCCAGTCCCTTCTGATGAGAAGCATCCCCACAGCATGATGCTGCCACCACCATACTTCACTGTAGGGATGGTGTGTCTTGAGGCATGGGCGGGGTTAGGTTTGCACCACACAGCGCTTTGAGTTTTGGCCAAAAAGCTCTATCTTGGTCTCATTTGACCACAAAACCTTTTCCCTCATCGCAGCTGGGTCACTCTCATGCTTTCTGGCAAACTCCAGACGTGCTTTCAGACGGTATTTTTTGAGTAACGACTTCTTTCTTGCCACTCTCCCATACAGGCCAGTGTTATTAATCCACTCCCAGCCATTAAACTCTGTAGCTCCTTCACAGTGATTCTTGGCCTCTCTGTGGCTTCTCTCACAAGTCTCCTTCTTGTTTGAGTGCTGAGTTTTGAGGGACGGCCTTTTCTTGGCAGTGCCTGGGTGGTGTGATGCAGCTTCCACTTCCTGATTATTGATCCAACTGTACTCACTGGGATATCCAAACACTTGGATATTATTTTGTACCCTTTCCCTAATCTATGCATTTGTATTACTTTATCTCTAACTTCTGTAGAATGCTCTTTGGTCTTCATTTTCCTTCAGATTCACAGCCTTACCAATGATCCTTCAACAGTGGGGTTTTTATCCAGAAAATGTGACAGCAACTTTAATGGTTCACAGGTAGAGGCCAGTGGTAAGGTAATTGTGTCCTCGTTTGGGCAATTTCTTTCATCGGTGCAAACTGGGAGCTTCCACAGCACAGGGGTTGAATACTTATGCAAGCAAGATATTTCAGTTTTTTATTTTTCTTGAAAATATTTCCCAACATAAAACCAATGTCACCTTACAATAATTGATTCTGAGTTTCAGTGTTTTAAAAAAAAAAAAAATCAAACAGAACGAAATTTCAATGTACCATTTGTAATTCAGTAATATGAGAGAATTGGTCAGGGGTCTGAATACTTTTGCAAGCCACTATATATATATATATATATATATATATATATATATATATATATATATATATATATATATATATATATATATATATATATATATATATATATATATATATATATATATATATATATATATATATATATATATATATATATACACACACTCCCAATGATAACAACCCCAACATTAACACACTACATACAACATTAAACACAATCTACACACGGGGGCAGGTCACCCCGCCACAGGGAATAAGTTCCGGTTGTAAAAAGGGCTGAAGTCTTGCTGTCAAGTCACAAATTTCTGAAAGTAAAAAGTGTGGCCAAGTCATTAGAAAACAGGGAATCGGGGGGGGGGGGGGGGGGGGGGGGGGGATTTCAACAAGCAGCACCCTGCTAAAAATTACACTCCAGTTGAGTCCAAAGTCCATTTTTTTAAAGTGATGCTTGGAAAAGATCTATACAAATATTCAGTTTGGGTCATTCCACACCAACTCAACCAGAAAAGGGACATTTCCTTGCCCGTCCATGTCAGATTTTCCTAGAAAAATTCACCTTGGGGGTTTCTGGCACGCTGAGTTCAGAAATGATAGCCATTTTTTTAAAATGTCCCCTTCGACCTGTGACCTTGAAAAGGTCAACATAAAGTGAGAAAGAGACCTTTACCAGAAAAATCACGCTGGGTGCAATTTAGATGCTACCATCATGTGTAGCATCTCCTTCTACTCATAATGAATAGGGCTTTTCAAAAAAAAAAAAAAAAAATTCTAGTTTATCAAACTTCAGCCTGACCCTTTACCCTGTAGGGGGTGTGGGTCCTAAAATGTAAGTATTGCTGTAAGACCCTTAGGTGCCAGTCTTTCAAATTCTGTGAAAGACGTTTGGTTTCAAGTCCCACCACTGGTCATTAAACCCCCTTGAAATTAGAATTTTTGATATTCCAAGTTTAGGCCATATTAACGTGTGTGGGAGAACTCCAAGATGTTGAAATCTACAAGCATCAAGAAAAATATGCTGTTATCTGGGGATTTTGGAATTTGAATTTGTCATGCATTCAAACATTACTTATGGCCACTTTGGTGAGGCTAAAGTGCTATAAAGTGCTGTATTTTTTCAACTTTGCATTCTCTGAGGATTGATGTTGGGGAAAAAGTAACAGCATGTGCTTCGACTGGCACTAGCTTGGAGCCGAGGGTTTATGAACTTGCAAGGGACTTGGGACTTGGGACTTGGGATTTCTTTGTTACACATTTGAAACAACCAAAACTTTAATTAGTTTGGTTTAAAAAATTAAATTCACATTTTTTCTTAAAAAAAAAAAAATATATATATATATATATATATATATATATATATATATATATATATATATATATATATATATATATATATATATATATTCCCTGTTTACAGCACTGTTTAAATACACCTGTCTCTGTCATCGAAGACCTCCTAAACCAAAGACTTTCAGTTGTGCCTGCAATTGACTGATTGGCTAGCATGAGAATGCAGCAAATGGCTTTTTCACAAATGGTTGGCCAGTCAATCAATTATGCCCATAGGTAGGCATCACAACTTATATATAAAATTAAAAAAAAAAAAAAAAAAAACTTTACTATCACTTTTTGTTTTTTTAAAATCCAACTAAGTAAGGTTTTAGTAGATTCAAATGTGTCATCATAACAATGAAGTCCCAAGTCCCATATGCAAGTTCGTAACCCTTCAGCTCCAAGCTAGTGCCATTGGAAGCCCACATTGTTACTTTTTCCTCTAGATCAATCCTGGGAAAATGCACAATTGAAGAAATGGCCAGTTTGGATAGAACTATGTGGTACTTTACCCTCACCAAAGTGTCCATAAGCAGTGCATGAATGCATAACAAATGCAACTTCAAAAATCTGCCAAAAATCCAAAATCCTCGGATACCAACATCTTTTGCTTGATGCGTGTAGATTTCATTAACATCTATCCAAACATATCTTTGGGTGATTTTTTTGGACTTCCCCCACACAAGTTACTATGGCCTAAACTTGGTATAAATTGCAAAAATTCTAATTTCAAGGGGGTTTAATAACCAGTGGTGGGACTTAAAACTAAAAGTTTTTCACTGAATTTGGAAGGCTGGTTCCTAAGTTTCTTACAGCAATACTTACATTTTAGGGCCCACATCCCCTACAGGGTAAAGGGTTAAATGGTTAAATGGGTTCTATTAAATGGTTATTAGTTACTAACAAAGAAGGATACATAACTACTAGTACTGCCTACCCTTACTGGAAATGTTTGGAGGTAATGTTGTGGTATAGCAACCACCATATACAATAATACTTAGAAGTACTACATTAAAAACTGTGACCATAATACTGCATCATGTAATGCTTATTTTGGAGGAAGAGGAGGAGCAGGAGGAGGAGAAGGAAGATCTTGTTCAAATGTGCTGAATTAACTAAACTTTCATCTGTGAAGAGGTGCAAGAGAAGTGTTAAGAACATAAGAACATAAGAAAGTTTACAGACGAGAGGAGGCCATTCGGCCCATTTTGCTCGTTTGGTTGTTAGTAGCTTATTGATCCCAGAATCTCATCAAGCAGCTTTTTGAAGGATCCCTCGGTGTCAGCTTCAACAACATTACTAGGGAGTTGATTCCAGACCCTCACAATTCTCTGTGTAAAAAAGTGCCTCCTATTTTCTGTTCTGAATGCCCCTTTGTCTAATCTCCATTTGTGACCCCTGGTCCTTGTTTCTTTTTTCAGGCTGAAAAAGTCCCTTGTGTCGACACTGTCAATACCTTATAGAATTTTGAATGCTTGAATTAGGTCGCCACGTAGCCTTCTTTGTTCAAGACTGAACAGATTCAATTCTTTTAGCCTGTCTGCATATGACATACCTTTTAAGCCCGGAATAATTCTGGTCGCTCTTCTTTGCACTCTTTCTAGAGCAGCAATATCTTTTTTATAGCGAGGTGACCAGAACTGCATACAATATTCAAGATGAGGTCTTACTAGTGCATTGTACAGTTTTAACATTACTTCCCTTGATTTAAATTCAACACTTTTCACAATGTATCCGAGCATCTTGTTAGCCTTTTTTATAGCTTCCCCACATTGTCTAGATGAAGACATTTCTGAGTCAACAAAAACTTCTAGGTCTTTTTCATAGATTCCTTCTCCAATTTCAGTATCTCCCATATGATATTTATAATGTACATTTTTATTTCCTGCGTGCAGTACCTTACACTTTTCCCTATTAAATGTCATTTGCCATGTGTCTGCCCAGTTCTGAATCTTGTCTAGATCATTTTGAATGACCTTTGCTGCTACAACAGTGTTTGACACTCCTCCTACTTTTGTGTCATCTGCAAATTTAACAAGTTTGCTTACTACACCAGAATCTAAATCATTAATGTAGATTAGGAATAGCAGAGGACCTAATACTGATCCCTGTGGTACACCACTGGTTACCACACTCCATTCTGAGATTTTTCCTCTAATCAGTACTTTCTGTTTTCTACATGTTAACCACTCCCTAATCCATGTACATGTGTTTCCTTGAATCCCTACTGTGTTCAGTTTGAGAATTAATCTTTTGTGCGGGACTTTGTCAAAAGCTTTCTGGAAATCTAAATAAACCATGTCATATGCTTTGCAATTATCCATTATCGATGTTGCATCCTCAAAAAAATCAAGAAAGTTAGTTAGACAGATCTCCCTTTCCTAAAACCATGTTGACTGTCTCCCAGGACCCTGTTACCATATAGGTAATTTTCCATTTTGGATCTTATTATAGTTTCCATAAGTTTGCATATAATAGAAGTCAGGCTTACTGGTCTGTAGTTACCTGGTTCAGTTTTGTTTCCCTTTTTGTGGATCGGTATTACGTTTGCAATTTTCCAGTCTGTCGGTACAACCCCTGTGTCAAGAGACTGCTACATGATCTTGGTTAGCGGTTTGTAAATTACTTCTTTCATTTCTTTGAGTACTACTGGGAGGATCTCATCCGGCCCAGGGGATTTGTTTATTTTAAGAGCTCCTAGTCCCTTTAACACTTCTGCCTCTGTTATGCTAAAGTTATTTAAAACTGGATAGGAACTGGATGACATGTGGGGCATGTTGTCAGTATCTTCCTTTGTAAAAACTTGTGAAAAGTAATCATTTAATATATTTGCTATTTTTTTTCTTCATCTACGATTTTGCCATTTGTATCTCTTAAACATTTAATCTCCTCTTTGAATGTTCTCTTGCTGTTGTAATATTGGAAAAACATTTTGGAATTGGTTTTAGCTCCCTTAGCAATGTTCATTTCTATTTCTCTCTTGCCATTTCTAACTTCCTTTTTGACTTGCGTTTGCAGTTCCGTGTTCTCTTTCTGTGTACTTTCATTGTTTTGCGCCTCTAGTACTACATTTTTGAAGAACAACCATCCTTCTTCTGTGGGTGTTTTCTCTATTTTACTCCAATCTACTTCTGTTAGTCTCTGTTTCATACCTTCATAGTTTGCTTTTCTAAAATTGTAAACCTTAGCTTTAGTCATTACTTTTGGGGTTTTAAAAAACACTTCAAATGAGACCATGTTGTGGTCTGAGTTTGCCAGTGGTTGTCTGACCTCTGTTTTAGTTATTCTGTCTTTGTTATTTGAAAAGACTAAATCAAGGCATGCCTCCCCTCTAGTCGGTGCCTTGACAAATTGTGTTAGGAAGCAGTCATTTGTCATTTCCACCATTTCAATTTCATCCTTCGTGCTACCCACCGGGTTTTCCCATTTTATATGGGGGAAGTTGAAATCCCCCATTAGTATGGCTTCTCCTTTGCTACATGCATTTCTAATGTCATTGTATAACAGATTATTTTGCTCACCGTCTGAATCTGGCGGTCTATAGCATGCTCCTATTATTATGCCCTTTGAATTTTTGTCCGTTATTCTGACCCATATTGATTCGGCTTTATTTTCTTTGTCCAGGTTTAACACCTGGGCTTCATGACTGTTTCTTATGTATAGCGCTACCCCTCCACCTCTTCTGTCCTGCCTGTCTTTCCTATACAGTGTATACCCACAAATATTATATTCGTCCCCATCACTCTCAAACAACCACGTTTCTGTAACACCTATCACATCATAGTTACCTGTTAGTGCAGTAGCTTCAAGCTCTAGAATTTTGTTTCTGATACTTCTAGCATTTAGAGAAATACATTTAATGGTTGTCTTACCTGAGTTGTTGTTCTTGTTTTGATGCGGTCTCCCTTCTGTTTTTTTGTTGATTTCTCCCCCCTTCCTTTCTAGTTTAAATGCTTCTGAACCTGCTCGAGGATCTTTTCTCCAAGTAGACTGGTTCCCTTGTTATTTAAGTGCAGTCCGTCCTGTCTATACAGATAGTCCTCATTGTAGAATGTGGTCCAATGATCAAGATAGGTGAAGCCTTCCTGCGTGCACCAAGTCTTCAGCCATGCATTTTGATTAATTATTTCCAGCTGTCCATATGGTCCTTTGCAAGGTGCCGGTAGTATACCAGAAAATACCACAGTTTTGGTCTTCTCTTTTAATTTCCTTCCTAGCTCTCTGAATTTGTTTTGCAGGGATTTTGGTCTGTCTCTTCCAATGTTGTTTGTACCGATGTGGATGACTACTACCGGGTCGTCTCCTGTTCGTTCTAGGAGCCTGTCCACGTTCTAAGTGATGTGCTTGACTGAGGCTCCCGGAAGGCAGCACACTGTTGTAGTAAGGGGGTCCAAACTGCGAATTGAACTTGCTGTGTTTCTCAATATGGAGTCCCCAACAATCATGACCTCCCTTATTTTTGCTGTCTGGTCACCACTGTCAATGGGGTCCTGGCTGTTGTTCCTTTCATTCTCTTGTTGTTGGTTCTGCTCATCAAAATTCTGAAGTGACTCAAATTTGTTGGTTGTTTTGATTTCTGGTGGTTGTGTTTGACAAAGTTTATTTTTTTCCCTGCTTCTGCCTACCTGAACCCAGCTGTTCTGACCTTCTATCTCCCTGGTGGCTTTCAGTTTGTTAGGGGTGATGCAGATTTCCATGAATTGTTGGTGTGCCAGTTCCTCAAGATCCTGTTGCTGTCGCACTTCTTCCAGCTCCATTTATAGCATACTTACTAGTTTATTCAAGTCTTGGATCACGCGGCACTTTACGCACACTTGGTTTAGCTCCGCTGGGTTTCTCAGATTTCCCACATCAAGCAGTGTCACAGATTACTGGCTTGAAGACCATGTTGAGGTTTTTTTTTTTTTTTTTTTTTGAAGTTTAGTATCTTCTGCAGCTGTCAGCCTGCTTTCCAACTGCTTCTAAACTGCTCTGTACTTTTCCACGCCTGTACTTCTTCCACTCGCTGTCGCTGGGAA